>NW_019267545.1:0-5633 GCF_002742605.1 Olea europaea var. sylvestris
CTTAAGCAAAAAGAGAGAAAAGTCTATAGTGTCCGTTCTTCGCCTCCAAAAATACGTAGAATATAAGATTTTTAGGTCAAAAACGAGGTTCCCTCGTTCTGGCATCTTTAGGTATATGATATCAAAAATATTGTTTCCATGTAAAATTTCATCAAAATAAGGAAATTGGCCCGTCATAGAAATTTTGGCCCGTACTCGCACGCCATATATTTCATTGCCCGCGCGCCACTTTGTTGTTTTGCTCTCAATATGCAAGAATGTCCCCCGTGCGCGCCACTTAAGCCTGTGTGTGCGCACAGTATAAAATAATTTCAATTGTTGTACTTTGATCCTTCAATTTCAATCTTCATTCATTTTAACTCTTTTTTGATGTATTCTTACTCCCTTAGCTTTCAATTCCATCTAATTGAATTTAGACCTTCTTCAAACATCGATGTTAGGTTCGAATCAACTATAAACACTTTGTATTTTTGTAATACTCCGAAATTTTATGCTCGTTTAAATTTCTTTGGGATAGCGATTCAACTTTCAATACTATTTTTGACCATAAGGTAAAAGGGGACACCACCTTTGTAGTGGTTAATGTTAGAGGTAATTAATGAACGTAGGCATGAAGTGTCAAAGGTTGTGTATGTATGAAGTGATTATTAATTAGTCGAAACTTAAGTCAAGTTTGAATTTGAATGAAGTGGATTATTTTGTTAGGACTTCAATTGACCAAACGATTAAATTATGTTACAATCTACAATTTTTGAATATGTAAGTTGGGTACAAGTTTAAATTTGGGATACACTTTGTTAATGATGAAAGTTAGAGGGTTTGGATTATATTAGTTGAAAAGATGAGAGGTTTCCTTTGTAAAACTAGGTTTTAAGGCCACTTATTACCCTATAATCAATCCACTTGTCCTCCATCATCACCATACACTTAGATGATAGACCAAACATGTGTACAAGTAAGAAAAAAAAAAAGGGAAGAAAGGGGGGAGGCGGTGGAGATGGAAAAAGGAGGAAAAAAAATATCAATCATTCATCCTTATCTTTATATATGGATATATATATCCATATCCATTGCCATAGAGAGATTTCCTTCATTTTACAAAACACTTACACACTTAAAAAGAGAGCAAAAACCGAAATCAAGAAAGGAAAGGAGAAGGAAGTAAGTTTAGCATTTTCAATTCATTTCAATCGAAGATCTTCAAGTTTTACGGTAAGATACCTTCCATGCTTAAGAGTTATGATTTCCATGGTAATATTTATGCTTAAGCTTTGCATGAAAAACCACAATATGATTATGGTGGACAAGTCCACAAAGTTAGATATCTATTTATGCCTTAGGACAAGTCCGAAGGGCACCGGCAAGCCGGAATATGCAAGTATGGGTTTGATTGCATTCTTTTGTGTAGTATTATCATGATAAAAATCCAAGCATGGTATCTTACTGAGTATTTCTTATACTCATGGTATGTTATGCTCAATTTTCAGATCCATGATCGTTTGAATTGATGGAAGTTAGTTGGCTTAAGCGATGATGGATTAAGGACAAGGATGTTTTGTATCGAAAGTTTTCCTTTGTATGTTTTATTCGATGACTGTTGTTCCATCTATTTTCTTAAGGTATTATGTAAAAATATGTACATGACATGATATAATATGGTATTAATAGTAGATTTTGTAAGTATATCTTTCATGTTGTGACAAGAGACAATTGTGTAGTTTATTTTCCTTACAAGAGACAAAAGGCAGAAACGAGACAGTTTCTGGAGTCAATTTCAAAACGATGTTTCTAACTCTATAAGCGTCCATTTGAGATTCTAAAAATATGTCTGTTTTCCTCTTTGAGTTTTCTAAATATGGCCGCAAGAAATACTCAATTTGGATATCTATGGCCTGAGTTATCAAGGATTTAACGTCAAGGGGTCAATCTGGATCTCCTGTGTAATACTTCACTGTTTTCAGTAAAACGTCTATATCATATGATCTTGGAAAATTTTCATATTTTAACCTAGAAAACTAATTAAAATTATCTTTCTAATGCCACAAATTTCATAGAAAACGGATTTGGGATGAATTTTATAAAAATTGTCAAACTTACTGCCCCAACTAATCTTGACATGATCTAGAACTGGCTGCGGTAGTTCATGCCCTCAAAATATGGCGTCATTACTTGTATGGAAATAAGTGTGACATTTATACTGATCATAAGAGTTTGAAGTATTTTTTCACCCAAAAGGAATTAAATATGAGGCAGAGAAGATGGCTAGAGCTAGTAAAGGATTATGATTGTACAATCCATTACCATCCTGGTAAAGCTAATGTAGTAGCTGATGCTCTTAGCAGAAAGGAAGTTGGACAATTAGCGGTACAAATCACTATGCAGGACCAATTGTTAAAGGATTTCGACAACTTACATCTAGAAATAATTGTTCCTCCAACCCAAACTAGCACCAGGATAGCGGCTCTAACGATTCGACCAACACTAAGAGATCGAATAAGAGTAGCACAGGATGGTGACCCTTTTCTGCAAAAGATCAAATCCGAAGTTGGTACTAGCAAGCGAAAGGATTTTGAATTAGGTAGTGATAAAGCCTTACTCTTTAAGGGAAGGTTGTGTGTGCCGAAAGATGAGGAATTGAGGAAAGAAATTCTTGAAGAAGCACACTTAACCCCATATACTGCCCATCCAGGAGGTACAAAAATGTATCGTGATCTAAGAAGTATGTTTTGGTGGAGAAATATGAAACGATGCATAGGTCTTTTTGTCAAGAGATGCATGACTTGTCAGCAAGTGAAAGCTGAACATCAAAGGTCATCTGGATTGTTGGAACCATTAACAATTCCACAATGGAAATGGGAACATATAACTATGGATTTTGTTATGGGTTTTCCAAAATCAGCTAGGGGAAATGATGTTATGTGGGTTATAGTGGATCGGTTAACAAAGTCAGCTCATTTTCTACCTGTAAGAATGAATTTTAGTATGGATCAATATGCGCGATTATACATCAAAGAGGTCATCCGTGTGCATGGTATCCCAGCCTCAATTGTATCGGATAGAGATCCAAATTTACCTCAAAATTTTGGAAAAGTTTGCAAGAGGCTATGGGAACCAAGTTAAATTTCAGCACAGCTTTTCATCCACAAACTGATGGACAATCGGAGAGGACTATACAGACTTTAGAGGATATGCTGCGTGCATGCGTCCTTGATTTAGGGGGCAGTTGGGAAAACTATGTGCCACTGGTAGAGTTTGCCTATAATAATAGCTACCAAGCTACGATAAAGATGGCACCTTACGAAGCCCTTTATGGCAGAAGATGTAGAGCTCCCCTTTATTGGGATAGAGTAGGTGAAGGAAGAGTTCTAGGACCCGAAATAATTGAAGAAACTAGTCGAGCGGTTGATAAAATAAGAGTTAAAATCAAGGCAGCCCAGGACCGACAAAAGAGTTGTGCCGATAAAAGGAGAAAAGATTTGACATTTAGTGTTGGTGACAAAGTTTTCTTAAAAGCGGCACCGATGAAGGAAGTTCTCCGTTTTGGGAAGAAAGGAAAACTTCGCCCAAGATTCATAGGTCCTTTTGAAATTTTGCAAAAAATTGGAAATGCAGCTTATCGAATCACTCTACCGTCAGAATTATCAGTGGTTCATGATGTATTCCACGTGTCGATGCTTCGACAATATGTGTCAGATCCAAGTCATATGATTAGTTATCAACCATTGGATATCAAACAAAACATGACATATGAGGAAAAATCAGTAGCATTATGGACCGCAGAATCCAGCAATTAAGGACAAAAGAAATTCCGTTGGTAAGAGTCCAATGGAGGAACCACAATGTCGAAGAATCGACTTGGGAAAGAGAAGAAGAAATCAAGACCAAGTATCCAGAACTTTTCAACTAAGTTCAAGGTAATTTCGAGGACGAAATTATTTTTTAAGGGGGGAGGGATGTAATACTCCGAAATTTTATGCTCGTTTAAATTTCTTTGGGATAGCGATTCAACTTTCAATACTACTTTTGGCCATAAGGTAAAAGGGGACACCACCTTTGTAGTGGTTAATGTTAGAGGTAGTTAATGAACGTAGGCATGAAGTGTCAAAGGTTGTGTATGTATGAAGTGATTATTAATTAGTCGAAACTTAAGTCAAGTTTGAATTTGAATGAAGTGGATTATTTTGTTAGGACTTCAATTGACCAAACGATTAAATTATGTTACAATCTACAATTTTTGAATATGTAAGTTGGGTACAAGTTTAAATTTGGGATACACTTTGTTAATGATGAAAGTTAGAGGGTTTGGATTATATTAGTTGAAAAGATGAGAGGTTTCCTTTGTAAAACTAGGTTTTAAGGCCACTTATTACCCTATAATCAATCCACTTGTCCTCCATCATCACCATACACTTAGATGATAGACCAAACATGTGTACAAGTAAGAAAAAAAAAAAAGGGAAGAAAGGGGGGAGGCGGTGGAGATGGAAAAAGGAGGAAAAAAAATATCAATCATTCATCCTTATCTTTATATATGGATATATATATCCATATCCATTGCCATAGAGAGATTTCCTTCATTTTACAAAACACTTACACACTTAAAAAGAGAGTGCAAACCATTATCAATTTTATATAAATAAAATAATTTTAAAAATAGTAAAATTTTTATTTTTATTTTGTGTTCTATTTGACCTCAAGTATAATAGTAAATTCTATTGTGTTTCTTTTATTTAGTGCTTGTTTGGGAAAGCTACAATTAATTTTAGCCCCTGTTTGATCCCCATTAAATTGAGCCCCCATTTGGCCCCAATTACGTGGAAAATTAATGGGTGGAATAGTATTTTTTTGAAAAATGAGTGGTTGAAAATGAAGGAAAAATTTTCGATTTACGTGTAATATTATTTTATGAAAGATTGTATAGTTGAAGATAGGAGAGAGAAAAATAAAATGAAATGTAATGAAAATTAATGGGGCTCAAACAGGTGCTAAATTACATTACATTCCATTTTTCTCTCTCCTATTTTCAACCACACAATCTTCCATAAAATAATATTACACGTAAATCGAAAATTTTTCCTTCTTTTTCAACCACTCATTTTTCTAAAAAATACTATTCCCCCCATTTTCATTTTCAGGTAATGGTGATCAAACAGGGGCTTAATCACATTTTTGGAGAATCTAACAATATGTCATCTACATATAATAATCGGAATACGACAACGTTTCCACTTGTCTTCTTGTAAATACACAGTGCCTCTTCATTTTTTATAATTAAATTAATCCTTTCGATTATCTCATCGTTGAGAAGATCCCAGTTCCTAGAGGCTTGCTTTAATCCATGAATGGATCAATCAATTTTGCATATTTTGTTAGCATATTTTGATTCAAAACATTCAGGTCAAGTCATGTACACTTCTTCATGCAAGCTCGTCTTAACATTTATTTACCATAGCTCATAATCATGATATGTAGCTATTGTAAGAAAACTTCGAATGGACTTAAGCATGGCTATAGGTGAAAATGTTTCTTTGAGGTCAATTATTTGTAAAGGTTTGTAATCTTTTGCTACTAGCCTTACTTTGCATGTATGGATGCTTCTAGCCATGTCGACCTCTTTCTCGTAAATTCAATTA
>NW_019267546.1:0-1604 GCF_002742605.1 Olea europaea var. sylvestris
ACTGTTCCATATACCCAACAACAGAATGGTGTAACTGAGAAAATGAATAGGACAATTTTAGATAAGGTTAGATGCATGATATTTAGCACAGGTGTCCTCAAAGTTTTATGGGGCGAGGCTATTATGACAGTGGCATATATTATAAATAGACCACCAACTAGTTTCCTAGATGGAAAAACACTTGACGAAGAGTGGATAGGTAAATTGGAAGATCATACCCTTTTAAGAACGTTTGGTTGTGTAGCCTATTCCCACGAAAGTGTGGAAAAATTGGAGCCTATGTCCCAGGAATGTGTTTTCATGGAATACACAAAAAGGAGTGAAAGGGTATAGGCTTTGAGTGAAAGACAGTAAGGGTTTTAAGATGGCAACTAGTAGAAATGTGACCTTTAATGAAGCCGAGATGCCTTGCCTAAGTGAGAGGATCTCAAGTGAAGTCTATATAAGAGAAAATGAAGAAATGACTAAATCCTATATAGGGAAAGAGTCTTCCCTTGAACTCTTTAATGAAGGCCAAGGTAACCCTGAGAGTGGTGATGTGTTAGGTTCTCATGAACATAGTGAAGGGAGTGTTCAAGGATCTAGAAGTGGCATGGGGAACCCTTTAGGTGATTATCTACTAGCCAGGGATAGGACTAGGAGGAAGATAAGAACCTGTAAGAATGATTGATTACTTATTCTTTGTTATCATGTCATATTAAGATTTGGCATTTAAAGGGCCCAAATCTTATGAGGAGGCTGTCAATTGCCAACTCTAGAGTGGCAACTTGTTATGGAAGAGGAAATGAATTCATTAGTAAAACATAATACTTGGAATCTTGTACCTAAACCTAAAAATAAGTCTTTAGTAGATTGCCAGTGGATTTATCGTATCAAGAAGGCAAAATTTAAAGCTTTTTTGGCTTGGTGGGATACTATAGAAGGTTTATTGAAGGATTCTCTAAGATATTAGGATCATTAACATACTTAACACGCAGGGGTACAAGGTTTGATTGGATATAGAAGTGTGAGGCGAGTTATGAGAAATTGAAGGAAAAGCTAGTGAATGCTCCAGTTTAGCTATACCTGATCCGAGGGTTTTGTGATTTACAGTGATACCTCCAAGCACTTATTGCGGCAATCCATGCACTAAAAATTTTGAGGCACTACCTTTATGGAGATAAGTATGACATTTATACAAACCACAAGAGTGTCAAGTACATATTCACTCCAAAGGAGTTGAATGTGAGATAAAGAAAATGGCTTGAGTTGGTAAAAGATTAAGATTGCAACATTCACAATCACCCAGAAAAGGTAAATGTTATAGCAGACTTCTTGAGACGTAAAGTGACAAGTCCATTGGGGGATTTGACCATACAAGAGAAAGATTAAGCCTCGAAGTGGTCACAACACTGTCAAGTGCTATTACTCAAATGACAGCACTTTCGATTCAACCAACACTCTGTGACAGGATTAAAGACCATTAGCAAGCCAATCAGTTGTTTGAATTAATTAAGTCAAAGATTGATATAGAGAAGCAATAGGATTTCACCATGGATAAGGATTATCAAGGATGCTTGTGCGTACCTAACTTCGAGAAGTTGAAAAAGTAAATATTAGAAGAG
>NW_019267546.1:9247-23330 GCF_002742605.1 Olea europaea var. sylvestris
TACCGCCCGTGGCCCAAGCCCCTTCAACCTAAATTACATTGCAAACAAAATTAAACAACGAAATCACAACTAAATTGCATGCAGATTCATTGATTTTTGAGCACCGCAAACAGTACAAACATACACACCTGATAAGCAGATGTTGCAGAACCAAAAATAAAATCTTTGGGAAAATCAGAGCGCAGGATCTTGGCCTGGGTGTATAAGCCAACTTGGCCACCATTCGTCAACAGACTATTTTGGTTATCCATTACTACAAAATATAAAGGGCCTTAATTTGAAGTAGCGTAAGTCGAGTGTTTTGAGAGCGATGTAGTGTATATGCAATAGCCAAGCAAATGATTCGGGTATTTATAGGGGATTATGAGAAAAATAAGGCATGCATGAATTTTGTAATTACACCATGGCTGACTGCGGCTAGCAGACGCGTTTAGAAAGTCCAAACTTTTGTTCTAATTTCTATTCTTCGCCAGCCGCCAATCACCACCAACCACCCAATTATTGAATTTCCATCTTCCTTCCATAATACAATGTATTTTAAAATTTTATGACTTTTAACTTTATGATGTCCACTTGTAAATCCGTGCGCTGAATTAATATTTTAAATTAGAGTCCTATATATTTTCGTTTAAATAATTCGAAAATTCAACAAACTTTATGCTTAGGGGCCTCACTTTTTAACATGGATGTTGATCTTTTAAAATTAAGTTAATACAGATTTAAAAATAGAGATTTACCCGTTGTATAGCTAATAGTGTAACGAAATTAAAATTATAGTGGAGTACAAATTAAAAGTTAAATGAACAACACATTGTTCGTCCACATAATATTCTTAATCATCATATGCACGTTGCAATGTCTTTTTTATTTTTGATCACTTTCAAACCCGTAACTTGAGCAAAATGTAGAGTAGATTATTTAGTTGTCCAAACTATGCCCCCGTTTGACTATCATTTTTTGAAATGAAAATGGATGGAACTGTGTTTTTTGAAAAATGAGTAGTTGAAAAAGAAGGAAAATTTTTAGGTTTAAGTGTAATATTATTCTATAGAAAATTATGTAGTTGAAAATAGAAGAGAGAAAAATGAAATTGTAATGTAATAGGGGACAAACGGGGAGAATGCATTGTCAGGCAGATATATCTAATGAAAAGGAAGCGACTAGCAGAAAATTATGAAAGCGATTTTACCTAATAATGAGAAGATGGATAAGGTATTCTTTTTTAATGAACAAATGTAAATTTTAGATTCTGTCCCTTAATTAATTTTAAAAACTAAGTCACCGCCGGAGGTAGATTGGATTGAGACATCCCATGTGAGACCCATAGAACATTATTGTCATAGGAGAATAAAAATTAATTATTTTATTCTCAGACAACTCAGTTTGAATATAAAGACAAACTAAGCCTGCTACTCGTTTATTATGTTATGAAATTATGACTTTTTTATAAATGGCCAACTTTGCATTTGATATGATTTTTGTTTTCAATTCCCCATGTGTTTTGTGTTTCTTTGTCCCATCTAATCCCGTCAATCAAACATTTACTTAGACCGAACTATTTGTGATTGACCAAATCCCGTCTTTCTTAAATGGTCAAATTGATTTATATCATACCCCCCCTCCCCCCGCCCCAATATATATTGAATTAAGCCAAATGAACATAACTCTTGACACAATGGATGACATTGCACTTAAATTAGAGGTGGTGGATCCCCATTAATAAAATAATTCGATCTCCCTCATGTGTGTGTGGTATGTTATCCCCGATGTCAACCTCTAGAGTTGAGTAACATGGTCCATATATATTTTACCTCTTCAAATTTTGAAATTTGTTCAAAATTCAAAAGCCATTGTGCATTATAAAGTAACATATTATATATTTTTCAATTGTTTTGTAAAATTGGGTGTAAATTGGTATTTTCAAAATTACTTTTGTATTCTCATTTACATCTCCATAGATTAAAATTCAAATTTTACTCCAATTGAAATCTAAATTTACTTTTTACCTTTTGTGGATATAAAAAAGAATGTAAATTTACATTTTTTTTTCCACATTTTTTGCTGAAAAATGCAAATTGAATAGTAACATTAGTAAGGTTTTCGATTACTTTAAAGATTTAATTACAATTTAGATCTACTTTAAACCATGATTGGAGATGCTCTTAAATAACAGAAATGAAAAAATTTAGGAAAAATTATATGTTGATTTTGTAACGCAAGCTAGTCCCATTATTTAAAATATAGTTACTTGGCACTAACCATTTCAGAAAAGTTGCGCAACAACAAATCTTTTAAATCATAATTAAATCTCTAAGTGGCCCATAGAAACGCACTTCATCTTTGTGATTACTAGTTCGTGTAAAAAAGGAAAAATGAAAAAAGAAACTAACGTATTATAAGGTTCGATGTGGGGTAATTAACGATTTTTGGCGAGGAGGCCAATTAACATAAACCCAGCAACTCCGCGACAACAGATAGAAGATCAAGAGTGCAATTCTTCCTTAAAAAAATTTTACATCGTTATGATCTACAGTTTCCATTTATTGAATAATTTATTTATTGTTATTAAATGATATGTCTAGGTTAAGAACAAATTAATATTAAACCCTTGTTTAAGTCACATTCTTGTCAAAAAATACATTTTTGAATAGTGTACAGCTGAAAATTGTGTGGTTAGAAAACAAAGAAAAGTTGTGAATTTGTGTGTAATATTATTTTATTGAAGAATGTGGGTTGGAGTGGTGTTAAATCTCCATTGAAGAATGTGTTTTAATAGATGATGGGGCTCAAACAAGGGCTAAATGTAATTTGCATGTACGGAAATATAAAATAATAAAAATTATTGGCTTGTGATTAAATGATATGTCTAGGCAGGGGCGGAGCCAGAAAAAATTTTCAGTGCGGGTAAAATTTACGGTTAAATTTGAAATGTTAAAAAATTCTCTTTATAATTAACCAACGAGGTAGTCTTGGGAATGGTGGAAAAACTGCAAATTTTTACAAACTATAGCATAATTATTGATGAGATTTGTTTGCATTTAATACTTTCTGATGTTATTTAATTGGTATTTTTCACTTGATTGGCTAAAGTTTTTCACTTCATTAGTTTGACCGTGGATGGAAACTGAACCTCGTTACTTAATTTCACATTTCTTTGCCTCGAATTCAGTGATTGAAATTTGAATTTTACCAAAGGCAATTTAACATTCATATGAACAAACACAAGGCCAGAATTTCCTTTCATGTTTTAATTTTAATTGGACAGTTGCTTCCAATTTTTCATTTTTCTCCCAAAGTTGAGTGCAGGTCAACTACATGTGGCTCCGCCCCTGTGTCTAGGTTAAAAACAAATTAACATTAAACCCTTGTTTAAGCCACATTCTTGTCAAAAAAATGCATTTTGGAATAGTGTACAACTAAAAATTGTGTGGTTAAAAAATAAAGAAAAGTCATAAAATTGCGTGTAATATTATAGAAAAATGTGGGTTGAAGTGGGATTAAATCACTGTTGAAGACTGTATTTTAATGGAAGATGTGGCTCAAATAAGGGTTAAATGTAATTTGCATGTACGAAAATAAAAAATAATAAAAATTATTGGGTTGTGATGCCATTAAATTGGCCTAGTTCAATATGGGGGATGATGAAACCGTGTGATCTAACAGATACTACTTGCCAAAATCCCAATAACGCCATGCAAATTGGGCCTAAACCAGGCCACAAATAAGGAGGACACGTGTGCTGCTCTGGACCTTTTGATCACCCACTCAAAATCAACGGTTATGACTTGGTTATATAAATATGTTCTGAGTGGTTACCCTACTTTTCATCTGGTTTTGAGAAGCTTTCTAGTTTTCTCTCTCGACTTAGTGTCTCTTCTCTTTCGTCTTCCTCGTGAACTTTTGTGTCACCCTAAAACTTCTAGTTTTTTAGTTAGATTTGTGTTTGTGGAGTTTGCGTGATTCTTCGTCTTGAGTTTGAGAAGGTGTAACAGATTTACTAGGTAGATCTAGGTCCATAGAAGTAGCTGCCTCCATTTGTCCATTTTTGCGGGTTTAGGGTTTGTGGATTTTTCATATTTTACAGGCGGGTACAATGTTATTTTGTGGCCATATAATTGATCCCGGGTGTCATGTTTGATCAGTTGATATTTTCTTATTTTTGGAATATCCTGATTTTCTATTGTAACAAGGGTGTCAGAGCCATTCTTGGCTGTTCGAGTATTCATCTGCATGATCTATTTGTGGAAAATCAATTTTCACAATCAAATCTTGAAAAATCTAACAAGTAGTGAAACCTTATATCCTATTGGTGGTATTTTTTGGATTTCTGGTGTCGATTCTTTGGAAAATTTTAGTTCTTTTACGATTATTTCTTGAATTGTGTTGTTGGTTGTCAAATCTTGATTTCTTGTTAATTATACTATAACCTCTTGGGTATTTTACAGGACTCTCTGAGACGGTGGATAAGGTTTTCCAATCCACTCTAGGATTGCAGTATGTTCTATTTTCTTTAAATCCTAACATTTGATTTTTCTGTGTAACTGACTTTATGTATAAGTGTGTTAAGTCTTATAATTTTAATAATTTTGAATTGTATATTGTAATTGTTTTATGATCAATTGTAATTTTCTTTAAATCCTAATAAATGTGTTTCGAATTGGGCATTTTCTTGGGGTCTTTAAGCCTCTAGGAATCCCAGTGAATTCAAACACAAGTAATTCAGAGTTATTCACTATGTTTATCTGTTCTTGATATTGTTGATGTTCCACCTATTGTATGAACCTATGTGAGTTTTCAAACATTTTATTGTGAGTATCTAAATCTACTATTGGACATTGACTCTTAAACGACTTTCTTGTACTGATTAAAAATTTCAAATTACAACTACAATGTTTGAACCCAGAGTTTTTAATCGAAAAGGGATTTTCACATTTGGTAACAAAAAATGAGTGAAATGAGTGGTGTCCTTGTTCAACAGAAAGTTTCAAATGTAATAATTGGTGAATTTCCTGAAACTATGACTGCTGATAAAAAACAGAATATGATGAACTTGTATATACTTTCAATATCCTTCATTTGTCTAATTAAGTTTTAAGGAAAGTAGGGAACCTCGATAATGCTAAGGCTTTGTGGAAGAGGTTAGAAGAACTAGACCTAGTTAAGTCACTTCCTAATAAAATGTTTCTCCTAGAGAGGTTTTTCAATTTTAAGATTGATTTGTCTAAAGACTTAGATGATAATCTTGATACTTTTAATAAATTAGCACAAGATATCACCAATGTTTGACAAGGTATCTGAGGAATACAAGGTTCTAATCGTCCTTAATGCCATACAGAGGCATGTAAAATGTTTACACTACCACCAAGTATGGCAGAGATACCTTGACACCAGATGTGGTTATAAATTCTTTAAGAAGTAAAGAATTTGAGATTAAGGCTGAGAGACATGGGAAGGAATGAGAGTTTATTTGTGAGAGGTAGATCACTTAATAGACAAGGTAATAATCATAGTAAAAGCAGTCATGGGATTAACACCTTTAAGAAGAAAGGGAAAGGGAGGCATAGGTCAAAGTCCAGAAATGGAAATAGAAAATGTTACGGGTATGGTAGAACAAGACGGTATATTATAGACTGTTTAAAGAAAAAATTTAAACATTGAGAGATTAAAATAGATTAAGGAAACGTTGTTGAGCCATTAGGTAAAAAGACAATAGATAGACCAATGTCGTGACAGAACCCTCTCTGATCTGAATGCTGCAAATATTGCAGATAACAGTGATCAGAATGTTGAATGGGTTTTGGATTCTGGTTGCATTTTTCATATGACTTCTAGAAGACCTTGGTTAGTAGATTTTAAGGAGCTTGATAGAGGTGAGGTAGTTCTAGGCAATAATGCTGCCTATTGAGTCAAGAGGATAGGTAGCATGACTTTAAAACTTAAAAATTACCCTGGAAATTTTGTAATGCTGATTTTAAGAAGCATGTTAAAATGAAGGGAATTTAAGGCATAAAATGTTCCATATACCTCACAACAGAATGGTGTCACTGAGAAAATGAATAGGACAATTTTTTATAAAGTTAGATGCATGATGTTTAGCTCAGGTGTCCTTAAAGTTTTATGGGGTGCGGCTATTATGACAGTGGCATATATCATAAATAGACCACCAACTAGTTTCCTAGATGGAAAAACACTTGAGGAAGTGTGGACAGGTAAATTGGAAGACCATAGCCCCTTAAGAACGTTTGGTTGTGCAGCCTATTCCCACAAAAGTGTGGAAAAATTGAAGCCTATATCCCAGGAATGTGTTTTCATGGGATATACAGAAGGAGTGAAAGGGTATCGACTTTGAATGAAAGACAATAAGGGTTTTAAGATGGCAACTAGTAGAAATGTGACCTTTAATGAAACTAAGATGCCTTGCCTAAGTAAAAGGATCTCAAGTGAAGTCTATATAAGAGAAAATAAAGAAATAACTAAATTTCATTTAGAGAAAGAGTCTTCCCTTGAACTCTTTAATGAAGGCCAGGGTAACACTGAGAGTGGTGATGTGTTAGGTTTTCATGAACATAGTGAAGGCAATGTTCAAGTATCTAGAAGTGGCATGGGAAATCCTTTAGGTGATTATCTAGTAGCCAGGGATAGGACTAGGAAGGAGATAAGAAAAGTTGTAAGAATGCTTGATTACTTATTCCTTGTTATCCTGCCATATCAAGATTTGGCATTTAAAGGGCCGAAATCTTATGAGGAGGCTATCAGTTACCAACTCTAGAGTGGCAACTTTCTATGGAAGAGGAAATGAATTCATTCGTAAACAATAATACTTGGAATCTTGTACCTAAACTTGAAAATAAGTCTTTAGTAGACTGCCAGTGGATCTTTAGTATCAAAAAGGCAAATTTTAAAGCTTTTTTGGCTTGGCGGGATACTATAGAAGGTTTATTGAAGGATTCTCTAAGATATTAGGACCATTAACATACTTAACACGCAGGGGTACAAGGTTTGATTGGACATAGAAGTGTGAGGCGAGTTAATTGAAGCAAAAGCTAGTGAATGCTCCAGTTTGGCTATACCTGATCCGAGGGTTTTGTGATTTATAGTGATACCTCCAAGCAAGGAATATGATGTGTCTTAATGCAACACAATAAAGTGGTAGTTTGTGCATTAAGAAAATTGAAATTACATGAGCAAAACTACCCTATGCATGATTTAGAACTTATTGTGGTAGTTCATGCACTAAAAATTTGGAGGCACTACCTTTATGGAGATAAGTATGACATCTATACAAACCGCAAGAGTGTCAAGTACATATTCACTCCAATGGAGTTGAATGTGAGACAAAAAAGATGGCTTGAGTTGGTAAAAGATTATGATTGCAACAATCATAATCACCCAGAAAAGGTAAATGTTATAGCAGACGCCTTGAGACATAAAGTGACAAGTCAATTGGGGGATTTGACCATAGAAGAGCCATTATGGAAATATCTCGAAAGATTAAGCCTCGAAGTGGTCACAACACTGCCAAGTGCTATTACTCGAATGACAGCACTTTCGATTAACCAACACTCCATGAAAGGATTAAAGACCATTAGCAAGCCAATCAGTCGTTTGAATTGATTAAGTCAAAGATTGATATAGAGAAGCAAAAGAATGTCACCATTGATAAGGATTATCAAGGATGCTTGTGCGTACCTAACTTCGAGAAGTTGAAAAAGTAAATATTAGCAGAGCTTCACTTCGTTCCTTATTCAATACATCCAGGAGGTACAAATATGTACCGATACCTTAAGGTGGTATTTTAGTGGAAAGGTATGAAGAGGGATATAGTTGAGTATGTCTAAAGATATTTAGTATGTTAACAAGTGAAAGCTAAACACCAACTACAATCAGGGTTACTTGAAACGTAAGAAGTTCTGGAGTGAAAATTGGAGCATGTAACGATGGACTTTGTGGTCAATTTTCCAAAGTCAACAAGGGATAATGAGGCTATTTCGATCTATTTTTGGTCATTGTGGATCAACTCACCAATTGGCTAGTTTCTTATTGGTTCAAATGATATTCTTAATGGACTAGTTGGCACAGTTTTATGTGAATGAGATAGTAAGGTTGCATGATGTACCCGTTTTAATTTGATGAAATAGAGATCCAAGATTCACATCAAACTTCTAGAAAAGCTTACACCGAGCTATGTAAACTAAGCTAAAATTTAGTACGGCTTTTCATCCTCAGATAGATGGTCAATCTGAGGGAATGATTCAACCATTGGAAGATATGCTTGGAACGTTTGTCCTTGAGTTTGGAGAACATTGGGTTAAACATTTTCCTTGTTCGCATACAACAACTATCACACCCATTGCACCATATGAGGCATTGTATGGGATGAAGTGTAGATCACAAGTTCATTGGAATGAAGTTGGTAAGCAAAAGATTTTGAGTCCAAAGATCATTGAACAAACAATGTGGGCTATTAAGAAAATTTGAGTTGGTATGTAAATTGTTCAAGATAGACAGATTAGTTATGCTAACCGAAGAAGGAAGAAATTGGAATTTCGATAGGTGATAAAGTGTTTTTCAAAGTTGCACCATTGAAAGGAGTATTACGTTTTGGAAAGAATGGAAAGTTATAGCCAAGGTTCATTGGTCCATTTGAAATCTTTCAACGTATTGGGAATGTCGCATATCAGTTAGCTTTAACCCTAGAACTTTAAATCCTACATGATGTTTTATGTCTACCAATGCTTTGAAAATTCATCTATGAGCCAAGTCATGTGGTCAACCATCACTCCATTGATTTACAGCAGCTACGAGAAAGTGCCAATAAGGATCATTAATCTGAAATTTCAAGCACTCATGAGTAAGGTGATCTCCTTAGGTATAAATACAATGGAGTAGTCACTCCGTCAAAGAAGCAACTTGGGAGAGAGGGATAAAGATGCGAGCTAAGTATCCACAACTCTTCTACGAATTTCAAGAGAGGGAGAGAGAGAGAGAGAGTGAAATAAACATGATTAAGATGGAGATATGATACTTGTAAAGGGAACATATGATACTTATTTATAGAGGCCATCATGTTTTGAGAGTTCTAATTCAATTGAACTTTGAATCCTAAAAGTGGTAAAATCTTATCATTATCTAAACCATATTTCAGCTAATGGGATAAAATGATAAATTTCAAAAATAAAACCAAATTATCTCCATAATTTATAAAATTAAATAAAGTAGAGACGACTAGTATAAAGGGGTTTAAAGATGAGTGTCGAAACATGTCGTGATTATTGAAATTGGGTCAAGATGGAGATTGTTGGTTTGACCCAAATTTGTAAAATAAAAGAATTATAGTTTGACAAGAAAATGGAATGGATTTGAAAATATCCGGTTAAGGTAGACAGTATTGGGATTGACTTAAATAAAGGAAATCAGTTTAAGGGACCTATGTTGTATTTCCTTTAGTGCCACGAATTGTTGGTTGGTGAAAATTGAGTATCTGTAATTTCAGTTCAAAAGAAAAGATTGTTTTTAGTAACGAACATAAAATACTTTGGATACACGTGGCTTAATTAAGAAATTGGAATTAAAATTGTCCAACAGTTAGTTGTAGGAGAGAGGCTATGCTGCACGGAAATGGAAATTGGAAATTAAATAGGACACTATATGATACGATACGATAAGCTACGAGAAATTGTTATTATTGAAAAAAGTATGACATGACGTGCTACTGAAATGTTATATTTAAATTATTAATTTAATTAAATAAATTCAATATTCAACTTCATAAAACTCTATAATGTAAATTAAATAATTAAAATTTCACAACCTATCTAATTTAATTAAGATCTTGACATAGAATCACTGTTATCACATAAGTCAGAACACTTATTGATAATTAGTCAATACTCAAACTAGAAAATTTGTAAATTCTCGATTCAAATTTCTTCAGCTATATCATCACCATCGATGTATAAAATACTATCACTAGCATCAGTGAATAACATGGCCTCCATCTCTAGTTTATCTGAAAAAAGATTTGCAATATCAGGCGTTCCATCTTCTTAAAAGGATTCAAATTGATCCCCTACCATATCCCATATTTTAGTTTTCTCGACATAGCATTGTGGGCTTTTTATTGATATGATAGATGTAGACTGTTGTGAACAAAAACAAAAAAATTTGGCATTTATTCCGAGCTAACCACTTTGCCTTTACTGAATGAACAAAAGACAATGTATTCAAATTCCGTTCACTGCATGAAGAAGAACTAGGTTGTCCAGGAACTCAAAAGTTAACACTCTGAAGTAAAGATGCAGCTGAACCATGAGTAGCCTAACAACCTTTTGCATCCATAATGTCCCTATTCTATCAAAATCACGTAAAACTTAATTGGAGCATTTTCGCAGTACTGATTAAATAGTTCAAATATTAAAATAGAGAAAAACAAATATAAATATGTCCTTAGAAATTTTATTTTTTTTTAAATTTATCCATCAGCAAGGGAATCAATCAACTTATTTATGTTATTTAATGATTAAAAAAATATTCAATTATATAGTAAATTACCTGCTTTAAAGTGGGAATGATTACAATATTAGTCAACATCCCAAGACTCTCGACAAACAATCAGAATTTGATAAAGGTGGCACTATAATTAAAAAAATTAGGTTTATGTTAAAATCTAGCATTATAATGCTTTTACATAATAAATAAAGCCCATAATTTAATTTTTTTAAGCCTAAGTCCTTAATTAATTTAACTTTTTGGTTAGAGTCCGTGATTACAGTTTTTTTTTTGTTTTTTTTTTGAATTCTGATTTTTTTTTTCATGCAAAGTTTTCCATAGAGTTTTCGAATTTCATTAAAAAAAAAAAAAGGAAACTTTTTCCATTTTCAAAATGTTCACGAAGAGTTTCTATTTCCAAAATGTTTTTCAAACGGAATGCTAGCATTTAGAGACTTTCCTCACATTAGAGGAGAGTGGGGAAAGCTCGCTTAGATGTTCTATTATTAGGAAGCGGATTGTATGGACAAAGAGGTTAAAAAGGCTATCGTGGTGAGTCAATTTTTTAATATATACAGAAAAAAAAATGGTATGAGCCCGATATTTGTTGTACGTTGTTCATTCTATTTCTGTAGGAAGCAGTTAAGAGGATTAAAAAATATTGTATTGTATGATTGTTTGAACTAAAAAAAGAAGACTTCTCATGTAATTGTTAGTGGTTTGCTGGACTATGTTAATCTATGTTTAGCTCTTTCTTGCTCATTTTTGTGCTCTGTGTTTCAAGGCCAATCCTGAGATTTATGAGTCCTTTGGTTAACTTTCATAAAGACAAATTTTTTAATTTTCAAGAAAATTTATAAGCTTAGGAAAAAAATCGTATGTGAGATTTCTTTAGTTTATATATATATATATTTCTTGACAAAAAATGTAAGTGCCCAAGTATTTTGGTCGGGATGGCAATGGGACGAGTATCGAACGGGTTGGCCATTCCCACCCCGTTCGGTCGGGTATTTTTGTTATCTTACCCTATATTCATACCCGATCAAAGCGAGACGGGGTAGGTCCCATGCCCCATATAGTTTTTCTTTTTATTTTTTTATTTACTTAATGTTTTGCTTTTTATTTTTTTGTCCCTACTTAGTAAATATTATAAGTATTTTACCAATTTGTTAAAATCAACTTATGTTCTCTTTAAAAATGATGATAAATCTATTATTTTTGTTTGATAAAAACTTAAATTTGAAATTAACTTTAAATGGGACAAGTAGCGAGGCGGGGACTATGTTTCCCGTAGTCATTCCATTCCCGCTTCGGAATAATGACCCTCGTCCCATACCCATCCCATTTACCTGGTTAGACGGGTAATCCCTACTCCATTTGGAGTAGGGCCCACGGGTATCGGGTTGAACAAATTTTTTTGACATCCCTATATTTTGGGCTTCTTATTTAGTCCCATTTTGGTTGTTTTGCTATTGCTGCAATGGCCTAGTTCACCCTGGGCCGAGCCAACTGTGTTTGCACTACGTTCAGTGGGTATTAATTTTTTCCAACAAGAACTTGAAAAGGCTGATTAATTGACACATTTCATAAAATCAAGACAATTTTGGATCCTAATACTGGTTAATTTGTTGCATGAAGCATTAATGAAAGTTTACATTAATGCAATTAAATAAATTATGTATGTTAAATAAAATAAAATAAAACTAAACAAATGTTTTTATCAACCTAAAGCACATTTGTTTAGAGTCTTAAGAATTTACTCACTGCCTAATTTTAAAAGAAAAATGGAATAAACGAGAAAAGTGGAAGACACACAAATCATTCATTTAACTGAACAATTGAAGAGAGTATTTTGTACAATTATTTATGCCGTTAAAAGAGTATTTGTTAGTTATTTTGATGAACAATGAATTATTTCAAAATGAATCGGGTAAAGATCAATTATTGCAGTGGAATTGGAGAAAACGAGCGAAAAGGGCGGAATTGTAAGAAATTCATAGTTTGAAGACTAAAGTGCAATAACTCAGAAGTTGCATTGGACCTGAAGATGAAGAGTCAATTGTGCTAGGGATCAATTGAACAAGAAAAGAAGACAAATGACTGAAAAGGACTAAAAAAGGACCAAAGTAAATAATGGAAAAAGTTCAGGGGTCCCCAAGCTAGACCCGTGTGATTGCGCGAAGACTCTTTAGTCTTGACTATAGCCAAAGGCTATCTGCCATGCGATCGCTTGGCTTTCTATGGAATCAGATTTTCTTTCTTCTTTCTTTTGTCGACTCTTTATGGTATGAAATCTTTGGCCCTATTTTAACCTAGAAGGAGTCCAAAAAGTATAGACGAAGTTTTTATCATAAAATCGAGCCTAGCAAGAGTCGAAAAAGGATTCTACAACAAGATTTGCAAGAGCAAAGTTCGGATTAAAGATTAAAGCGCAAGAAATTGAATTTTGAGTTCTTCATCTATTTCTTTACTTCGGGTGATGTCTCTTCAGATCTTTTTGTATTATTTGAATACCATAATGTTAAGCTAAACTTCTTTAGTATTGGATGAATGATAAAACCTAGTCATTGTTATTTTTAATTCAAAGATTAAATATTATAGTGAATTATTTTGTTTTTGATCAATAATGCATCCTTATTTCATTGTGTGAATGCTTGATCACCATTTAGACAATGTTTTTGTTTATCATAGTGTTGGAAAAATCACAATGAGTTATAACATTGCATATTTGACACATGGACAATAGGTGTTAGGAATACATTTATGATATGTGCAATTTAGGTTCATAATCGTGTGATGGAATACTCCTCTTTACATTTGAATTCGAATTAGTATTAGGGTTAGGTCGTGCATAGAATAGGTTTAATCTATTTTGGAAAAGAAGGTTAAACATTAGAGGATTATCGATTGATATGAGCGCTTAAGAATACTAAATTACATAATTTGAGAATAGGAAATACAAGTCAATAGGTGAATTGTGAAAATCCAATATATTATTCTCATAATTTTGAAAAAAACATATCTTTACAAAGGTGTACCTTAAGTTTGAATAATTAAAAACTCTATAGTTCATTATTCTTCATGGGACGATACACGTTACTTCCTAGGTATTACTTGTCAACGATTCTGTATGCTTGTAGGATTTTTTGAGCAAGTTTTTCATGCCATTGTTAGTGAATAATTTGTTTAATTCTAGTTTATTAGTTTATATTGAATTCGACTGTTTTCTTAGTTTTTAGGCTATAATCACACAGCATAATTTTCTTGTGTTTTGTTGTTTTTCTGGTAATCAGCAGTTTATGAAAGATTATAGCGAGATTGAGCTTGATCCGTTAGATCTCAAGATCAAAAGAACCTTCTAACAACAAAGACGATAAAAAAGAATAGTAAGGAAAATGGATGAGAATTAAAATTTGAATCAGAATCAAATCAAGGATTCACTTCAACTGCGACAACTAGTTCAACAAGAGTTATCGCCAATGAAGCCCCTATATTAGTTGGAGACTATGCAAATCCAGTGTCATTTCTATCGAAAGAAAAAAGTTCTGAAATGGATTGACATTATAGTTATTTCTTTTCTATCAAAAAATTCTAA
>NW_019267546.1:23903-83406 GCF_002742605.1 Olea europaea var. sylvestris
TTGAAAAAGACAATAGAATTCCATTTATTAAATATAAAAAATTGATAGTTGCAACACAAATGCCTCAACAAGAGGAATAAATGAAGAAAAACGCATGCATGGAGCATTCAAATGAAACAGGACCAGACAAATTCACGATGGACTATGACTAGATTAATTTTACGTTTAGGTGCTTCTTAGCCTTTTCACTGAGCTATACCCTTCTTCATTGTCTTGAGCTTCCCGCTTTAATGTATTTTGCTTTTTGTTCATAAAATTCATCAACCATACAGCTGAAGCTTTTGGAAATCTTGTGAAACGGCCATTCGCGAAATCTACGTAAAAAAGGCCAAATCTAACACTGTATCCTGCGCCCCATTCAAAGTTGTCAAACATTGACCATATGTAGTAAGCCTTCACATCTACGCCTTCACTGTAAATGAAATGAAAATCATGAACAATGAAATTTTGTATTAAAATAGTCAAATAAGTTCATAATTTATAGTTTTCTTTGAGATCTAACGCATAATTATAGGAGTGGTGACTTACTCCATCGCTTTCTTAATGTAAAAGAGATGGTCTTGGTGATATTTAATCCTCGTCTCATCGAATCGAGTTTCTGAAAATGTTAGGGCCGTATTGTTCACTTCATCTACCCCTATACAAATTAAATCATCCAATGAAACACATTAAACATGTTAAATATTACCAAACGTTTCTTATCTTCCTAGATAAAATGGCTAATTAAAATGCTATGAATTTACCGTTCTCAGTAATGTAAATGGTAGGATTATTATATGTTTCCTTTAAATGAACCAATAGCTTGTAAATCCCATAAGGAACAATGTACAACCAATTAGAACCGCCCTGGTATAAGAATGATAATATTTTATTAGATTCGGAGTAAAGCGTAGTAATGCAATCTAGTTGCAGTTATGACACAATACTCCACTACCAATAGATTGCGACAATTCAATCTAGCTTCTATGTTCTTTCAAAGAAAAGACAAAGTTGAAAGGCGTACCTTAGGACCAATAGGTATCCCGTCACGTTCACCTACAAATGATTGAGAGAGTGAGTGTCACATGTTAATAAGGTTAATTTGTATCTATACATGAACAAGGTCCATATACTTACTTGATACTGCAACATCCTGATCATTTGAATAACTAGGTGATGTACTAGTTCCGCTAGGTGAATTGCTAGCATAAGTACTAGTGTAATAATTTATGCCTAGAAAATCGTAAGACCCTTTCACCAACTTTGCTTGTTCTTGTGTAAATTGGGGAAGACGGTCTCCAACTAATTTTCTCATAACTGGTGGGTAGTCACCAGTTACTACTGGTGCTACAAACCTGAAAAATGGGGGAGGAAAAGAGACATTGAGACTTGAGACAACTTTTATATAATAAATTCGAACCAAAAACAAAGTGAGAGAAGATGCTTGTATTTATATTCAAACCAAAATATAAATTTACCAATACAATTTATTCTTTAGAAATCTTAGAAAGGCCGCCAATAAATATTGGAAGTAGAAAGCATAATTGTGTGGAAGTATGAGAAGAAAAAGATTAAATCTGTTTCGTACATTCAGCAGTATATCAAGATGAATTGAAGCAGTATAAATTAAAAATATCAAAAGCATTAAACTAAGCTTTAGAATAAGCAAAGGTCGTAGTAACATCATGTAGTGAACAATTTAATTCTATAGGCATCATGTGAAAAGATGAAATGAGCAAAGCCACTTACCAGCCCAACATAAAATCCAGGCCCCTCGAAGCAGCCTCTTTATCGGCTATAGTGTCAGTGAGTGGCTCATACCACTGAGCAACATTTGTTACTCCTATCTTGCCTCCTTGATGTGCCTACACATAAGTGTGTGTATAAACTATACAATATCGAATCTCCAAATTGTATATAAAATTTGTTTCATGATATTTATAATGTAGGGCAAGTTTTACCTGATATCTTTGCTTGTAAATATCAACTGCCGCTGCATGAGAAAGGATCAAATGGTGTCCCACAATATATGGTTCTGTTCCCGGATTTCCATTGGAGCAACTAGTTAAAGCATCAAGATTACACCTATGACGAGGGATAGCCTTTACGGGCTCTGTTGAAGTTGGACCACGACCGGGTGGAAAAGTACCCAATGCATATCCTTGAATAGCAAAGGACCACGGTTCGTTTAGTGTAATCCAATATTTCACCCGATCACCGAATTCCCAAAAGCAAAGCTCAGCAAACTCACAATAATCTTTCCTATCAATTACAAAAAAGTATATATAATAATTAATAAATACAAATATATATATGATTAACAGTGTTTTTCTAGTAATACTTTTTAGGAGCATATTTAATTTTTGTACAAGAGCTTGACTTGATAATACAAACATCTAAGGGGCATTTAGTTTTGAGAGGAATTAAGTATCTTTAGTTCCCTTATATTTGCATTGTTTTCTCATAAATATGATTTTGCAAAATTCCAAAGGTGCCTTAATTATTATGCAAGATTTCATTACTTACACAATTCGAGGGCTTAAGAAGCCACCATACTCATCTTCTAAAGATTGGGGAACGTCCCAATGGAAGATAGTTGCACACGGTTCAATACCTACACAAAAGTAGATTTAATAATCTAAGACGTAAGATTTTTATCTTTATAAAAAGTTTTAAAACGAAGCAAACAATAATTGTTAAAAGGAAAAATTATAGTTGGGCTAACCTTCGACAAGGAGCAAGTCTATAAGATCATTATAATACTTTATTCCTTCTTTGCTTTTGCCAGATGATAATCTTCCTCCTACAGAAAAAATAAAATTAGATAAAACTTCACCAAATTTTTCTTCTTCACAAATGGTGTTCGAATTAAGTCTTCACGCTCTCTTATGTATATATATACCTGGTAATACCCTTGTCCATGCAATTGAAAATCTATAAGAGTCAACGCCCAATTTTTTTAACAAAGCCACATCTTCCTGTAACATTATGAAAACCGGAAAGATGTTATCTACACAACCTCGAAATTGTTTTCTAAGTCAATTTAAAATTATGGTATAACAATGAAATTATTGAATTACCTTCCACAAATTATATTGATCAATAGCAACACAACCATTCGTTCCACCTTCAATTTTACCTGCAACTCGAATAAACACGCTTAGAAATTGACACGTAACAAAAAAATAAATGCATATGAGTGTATAAAAAGTATAAACATAAATTTGTGT
Organism: Olea europaea var. sylvestris; assembly: GCF_002742605.1. Taxonomy (NCBI): domain Eukaryota; kingdom Viridiplantae; phylum Streptophyta; class Magnoliopsida; order Lamiales; family Oleaceae; genus Olea; species Olea europaea. Next base: position 27,113 of record NW_019267546.1, read on the forward strand.
ATGTATGAAGATTGGAGATGGAAAAGACCAGGTGTTCTCAGTGTGAAGGCATCCCAGTTGCTCTGGCCTTTACCGCCCGTGGCCCAAGCCCCTTCAACCTAAATTACATTGCAAACAAAATTAAACAACGAAATCACAACTAAATTGCATGCATATTCATTGATTTTTGAGCACCGCAAACATTACAAACATACACACCTGATAAGCAGATGTTGCAGAACCAAAGATAAAATCCTTGGGAAAATCAGAGCGCAGGATCTTGGCCTGGGTGTATAAGCCAACTTGGCCACCATTCGTCAACAGACTATTTTGGTTATCCATTACTACAAAATATAAAGGGCCTTAATTTGAAGTAGCGTAAGTCGAGTGTTTTGAGAGCGATGTAGTGTATATGCAATGGACAAGCAAATGATTCGGGTATTTATAGGGGATTATGAGAAAAATAAGGCATGCATGAATTTTGTAATTACACCATGGCTGACTGCGGCTAGCAGACGCGTTTAGAAAGTCCATACTTTTGTTCTAATTTCTATTCTTCGCCAGCCGCCAATCACCACCAACCACCCAATTATTGAATTTCCATCTTCCTTGCATAATGCAATGTATTTTAAGATTTTATGACTTTTAACTTTATGATGTCCACTTGTAAATCCGTGCGCTGAATTAATATTTTAAATTAGAGTCCTATACATTTTCGTTTAAATAATTCGAAAATTCAACAAATTTTATGCTTAGGGGCCTCACTTTTTAGCATGGATGTTGATCTTTTAAAATTAAGTTAATACAGATTTAAAAATAGAGATTTATCCGTTGTCCAGCTAATAGTGTAACGAAATTAAAATTATAGTGGAGTACAAATTAAAAGTTAAATGAACAACACATTGTTCGTCCAAATAATATTCTTAACCATCATATGCACGTTGCAATGTCTTTTTTTATTTTTGATCACTTTCAAACTCGTTACTTGAGCAAAATGTAGATTATATAGTTGTCCAAACCTATTATGCCCCCATTTGGCCACCATTTTCTGAAATGAAAATGGATGGTACAGTGTTTTTTCTGAAAAATGAGTAGTTAAACAAGAAAGAAAAATTTTCGATTTACAGATAACATTATTTTATAGAAAATTGTATAGTTAAAAATGAATGAGAGAAAAATAAAATAAAATGTAATGTAATAGGGATAAACGGGGGTATGGACTGTCAGGTAGATATATCTTATGAAAAGCAATCGACCAGTAGAAAATTATGAAAGCCATCTCACCTAATAATGAGAAGATGGATAAGGTATTCTTTTTTAATGAACAAATATAAACTTTAGATTCTGTCCCTTAATTAATTTTAAAAACTAAGTCGCCGCCTGAGAGAGATTGGATTGAGACATCCCATGTGAGACCCATAGAGCATTATTGTCATAGGAGAATAAAAAATAATTATTTTATTCTCAGACAACTCAGTTTGAATGTAAAGACAAACTAAGCCTGCTACACGTTTTCAATTTCCCACATGTTTTGTGTTTCTTTGTCCCATCTAATCCCGTCAATCAAACATTTACTAAGACCGAACTATTTGTGATTGAACAAATCCCGTCTTTCTGAAATGGTCAAATTGATATATATATATATATATTATTATTTTTTTAATTTATATTTTACCTCTTTAAATTTTGAAATTTGTTCAAAATTCAAAAGCCATTACTTATTATATATTTTTCAATTGTTTTGTAAAATTGGGTGTAAATTAGTATTTTCAAAATTACTTTTGTATTCTCATTTACATCTCCATAGATTAAAATTCAAATTTTACTCCAATGAAAATCTAAATGTACTTTTGACCTTTTGCAAATATAAAAAAAGATTGTAAATTCACATTTTTTTTCCATATTTTTTGTTGAAAAAATGCAATTTGAATCGTAACATTGGAGAGGTTTTCGATTACTATAAAGATTTAATAACAATTTAGATCTACTTTAAACCACGATTGAAGATGCTCTTAAATGAGAGAAATGATAAAATTTAGGAAAAATTATATGTTGATTCTGTAATGCAAGCTAGTCCCATTATTTAAAATAGAGGTACTTGGCACTAACCCTTCCAGAAAAGTTGTGCAACTACAAATCTTTTAAATCATAATAAAATCTCTAAGTGGCCCATAGAAACGCATTTCCTCTTTGTTATTACTTGCATGATTAGGCTTGTTGTATAGACGTCTATGTTAATTGTGTCATCACTCGCAATAACGCTTGTCTATGTCTAGGGCACAATCCAAGGCTTTCAGGCCCTTTAGTGTTCGAGGCTTGAATCTATGTTCTGTCAAGTACTATGATTCTACGTGCTTCATTGCTAAATAATACTTCAATGATTGAGGCGTCCTTTTTTTCAATCGTACCTTGATCATTATGCGAATATGCAAACATGTGGACATGCAATAGGGCCCTGTTGTGGCTGACGTGAAATCCTGAGGGACAATAATTACTTCAGTACATACCCTTAATACCTAAGTTCGAGTTCCATGTTTATGTGAAATAACAAATTTTTATATTTTTCTGGTACAAACGTTAAAATTTCTGGTATCAGAGCCATTCTTGGTTGTTCGATTATTCATCTGCATGATCTGTTTGTGGAAAATCAATTTTCATAGCCAAAACTTGAAAAATCTGACAAGTAGTGAAACCCTAGATCCTATTCGTGGTATTTTTTAGGTTTTTGGTGTCGATTCTTTGGGAAATATTAGTTCTCTTACGATTATTGCTTGAATCATGTCATTGGTCGTCGGATCTTGATTTCTTGTTAACTATACTATAACCTCTTAGATATTTTACATGGGCTATTTGAGACAGTGGATGAGGTTTTCCAATCCACTATAGGGTTGCAGTATATTCTCTTTTCTTTAAATCCTAATATTTGATTTTTCCATTTAACTGGCTTTATGTATAAGTGTGTTAAGTCTTATCACTCTAAGAATTTTGAATTATTTATTGTAATTGTTTTCTACTCGACTGTAATTTCCCTTCTGCTTCCCCTTATATTCGTGCACGTGTTTTGAATTGAGTATTTTTCTGGGGTCTTTGAGTCTCAAGGAATCCTAGTTAATTCAAGCACAAGTAACTTGGAGTTATTCACGATGTTTATCCGTTCTTGATATTGTTGATGTTCTATATATTGTATGATCCTATGTTAGTTGTCAAACATTTTATTATGAGTATCTAAATCTACTATTGGACATTGACTCTTAAATGACTTTCTTATACTGATTAAAAATTTCAAATGACAACTACAACGTTTGAACTTGAAGTTTTTAATCGAAAAGGGATTTCCCCATTTGGCAACAAAAAATGAGAGGAGTCCTTATCCAACAGAAAGTTTCAAAGGCAATAATTGGAGAATTTTCATGAAACTATGATTGCTGATAAAAAAAAAAAAAAAAAGGAACATGATAAACTTGCATATACTTCCATTATCCTTCATTTGTCTAATTCTTTGCTATCAAATAGCCAAAAAAATCAATTTTTATAAAAACTTACTTAAATAAGGTAAAATAACTGGTGAATGTAAAGTCAAACTAAGCCTGCTACACGTTTATTATGTTATGAAATATGACTTTTTTTTATAATTGGCCAACTCTGCATTTGATATGATTTTGGTTTTCAATTGCCCACTTGTTTGACTTGACTTAGTTTTCAGTTTCTTTCTCCCGTGTAATCCCTTCATTCAAACATTTACTTAGACCGAACTATTTGTGATTGAACAAATCCGGTCTTTCTTAGGGGCTTTTTATATTTTTTAACCACATATTCTTGAAAAAAATAATGAAAGACATTTTTTCTCCAAAATCTACGTTTAATGAAACCCAAATAAGGGCATAAATACTACAATTTTAGCACATTGTCACTATAAGAAATACGGTGAAAATAGTGGATTGAAAAAGAGTCTAAACAAAATCTTGCAAGGTTTAAATTATCGAAAAATAATTTGTTTGCTTGTGTAGGTTTGATGGTCTTGCGAAAAATGACAAACATATATAGAAATTGTGAATAAGATACAAGTTTATATTAATCGATTCATCGATGGGAGTCATATTGGCGGCTAGCACTCCGAAAGTCAATTTAGTTGGGAAAGTAAATATTTGAGTGTGTGAGAGCTTTAGATGTGAGCCTTTAATGTAAAAAGTGGTCGACTTTGGAGAGTGAGAGATAAAATAGTGATATGGCAATGTTATAGCTTAAGAGTCTAAATTTGCATTACATTGAAATGATACTAAGTGTGAGCTTTTATAGTAGTAAAAGGTGAATAAAAATCATTGAATGAAGAGGCATGTGGCCTCATTTGTGAGGTTAGTGTCTCTTATTGGAGACATCAGTCAATCATATTCATTAGATGCTAGTACCATTTCATAGTCCATAATGCTGAGTTTGCTACTTTAGACTTGACTTGATTGACTGGAAATGACGGCGACAATAGTGAATTATCACATCAATCACATACTCAGAATTGTTTGAAAAATCATGCGCCCAACTTCTCTCATTGCCTTCCTCGTAGTTTGGGTTTGGTTCTTCCTAACATGGTTAATAAACACATTAATTTGGCTACTTCAAGAGGTTCGATCAAAACTGCCTCGCAGTAGTTCAACGCGGAGTACGAGGCCCCACATTTTCTTGCTAGCCTTATAATATGAGGCAAAACAATAGTTCCCAATGTCCATGGATGGTTATTTATATAATGTATTGACTTTTTAAGTTGAGGGTTTCTTGTTTTGTGAGGAAAAAGTAGCATAGCTCAACAATCTCGAAGTCCATGTATGGTTAGTTAGATAATACGTGGACTTTTAAGTACTAATGTGATGTTGTGTACTGGATGAAGTTCGATGTTCGCAGACCTTCGAAGGCATTTCATAAGCTGAATCATTGAAGACACTGCTAAAAGTACAAGCCTGTTGATGTAAATAAAGCCTAATGAAATAAAGGTGAGGCCATTGCTAAAAAGGCAAGCCTGTTGATGTAGATAAAGCCTATAGTAAGGCTTAATAAATCAAAGAAGGGGCTTTTGCTAAGAGAGTGAGACTGTTGATGTAGATGAAGCCTGTAGTAAGGCTAAATGAAGGAATGTGAGGCCCTTACTAAAAAGGAAAACCTGTTGTTGTAGATGAAATATGTAGTAAGGCTAATAAAGGGACGGCGATCTCCTTGCTAAAGATGGAGAGCCTTTTGATGTAGGTAAAGCCTATGGTAAGGCAGAATGAAGTAAAGACGAGACCCTTGCTAAAGAAGGTGACCTTTAGATGTTGAGTTGATGGGACACGTGCTGTAATGATTTGAAAACATATCCTATTTCTAAGATACGACAGCAAAGCAGGTTGGGACTTTCAATAAACATATTACATGTGCATTTATTACTCTATGAAGATGGTCTATTACAATTGGCAAGGGTTACACTCTTCTTTGGTGCATTTCTAGTTTAAACATGTAGGATGGAGGTACATGTATACATCTAGGTTGTGACGGCCCGAATCCTTAACCATTCGAGAGTCACTAAATAAAACTTGATTCTTTCAGAAGAACTAAAATAAGAACATGAAATAATTTTTATTTTTTTCTTCAATGAGTAAATAAATTTTGGTTTTATCATGTAGCTGTGAAAAATGAAAGAAAGAAAATAAGTCTAACATAACAATTAAATTTGAAATTCAAAGTTGTGTTTTAAACACAACATAATTTATTAATCCTAGCTTCATTGTCATCTTCACATTGACTGCCTCGAACCATCAGTTGCCTGAAAGGAGGAATTATCATAGGGTGAGATTTATAAAATCTCAATAAGTGCGTCATGAATTATTATTGTGTATAACTTAAAAGAGCATAATAATCATAATCAGCATAACGGAGACATAAGAATTTACCCAACATAGGTGGTAAGAATTCTTATGTGTAGCGCTATTAAACTCCGGTCCCCTTAACATAATCATAATCATATCATAGCATATGGGACCCATATTAATTTTCTTGAAATTCATAACATAACAATAATTCAACGTAGGCAGCGTACTTACAGTGAAATTTGAATGAAAGAATAATAGAGATTTGATCCCTCTACAATTTCCACCTCGGCTTATGAATGTGTATGTGTATATTATTTGGACTAAAAAAAATATGCTAGTGAGTGGTAGCATGTGAATGTGAATAAGGAGTTTAAATAGGAGAAGATTAGGCATGCATTTTTAAGGAAAATTTCATGATGGTGGAATTTGTCCCTTGAAATTTATGAAATGAGCTAGAATCTCTCCATCATTCCTAAATTTATGCATTCACACTACACATTACCTTATATTTGGTCAATCAAGCATAAATCAAGAATTTTACCTTATATTTGGTCAATCAATCAAGCATAAATCAAGAATTTTCTATGTAAGTGTTTGACCAAGAATTTTATCAAAAACATGTGGGATTTAGCACTTATGGTAAGTTTACTACAAGGTCCTAGAAGGTGGATTAACCCTCAAATGAGCCCCTAAATTTTAAATTTTGATAATTAGACTGGGAAATTCGGATGCGGATATTATATAGGTTTTGTTGAAGCTCATGCAATGGTGGGGCTTCATTTTGGCTACCTATAAAAGGAAGAATTTAGTCATTTCTTACCATTTTACTTTGCTAAAAATTCTAAAATGCTTGAAAGATTATTTGAAATCTCCTGCCATTTTTTGCAGCACTTCGAACGACAATTCACATTTAAACCTTCTTTCATGTCTTCTTGTGATTTGTGTAAGTGATGGAATCTTGTCCTTTTTCGTCTTGCTTGCCTAAAAATAATCGTTCAATGGCCACTTCTTCGAAGCGAAATACCAAAGTAAGGTCTATTGAGAAGGTGAATATGGTATTCATTTGTGCCTAGGCTGGTTTGCCTCCATTCATATGTATTGAGAGGATAAGGGAGACGATTGGGGTATACATAGTACGTGGATGGTACAATAGTGTCCTATAGACTATAGTGTTAGGTGGGGGCCTCTTTATGGCCGAACTGTATAGAGAAGAGTAAATTGGAGACCTTTAGGAAGTGTTATAGGATCTCGGACACGTTATGATGTTCATTCCAACAGTTGATGAGTGGGCCTATTCTTTCCATGAAGGGATGTGTTACTGTGAGGGACACAATTATGATTGCTAAGATGAAGTTGCCTCTGTATCCCTTTTTTAGATATATACTTAAGCAACATAATCTAGCCCCTACCCAGCTAGTGCCTAATATATGGACCTAATTGGTAAGGGCCTTTCTTCTTTTGAAGGAGTTCATTCTTGTCAAAGATATTTACTTTGAGAATTCCAAAAGTATCTACCATGCCAGTTCGAAACTCATATGTACAGTACATGATTCTCCAAATATAATACAATAGATTATAAGGCCAAAATAACAGCCCATAAGATAACCCTACAGGTTGTCATTCATGTACATCAAACTCTGGAATCCCGTAAGAGCTCCAGAGCTAGCCTTGAACTCGATAAAGTCCCATGCTTACCTACAATGCAGTAACTACATAAGCTAATGCTCAGTAAGCAAAAATCATGCATGTCATGAGTATGAGTGACAATAATATATGACACCATGCAATTTACTTTAAACATTACACTAAAGATGCATCATATTCAAGTATTCAACAAAGTCAACTCATCATGTCCTACCAGTGTTCGGCACAAGGATGTACAAACCACTTTTTCTACCTCTAAATCTCGTGTACCTAAACATATTTTCTAACGCACTTAACCAATCTTCGTTGTCGTTGGATCTAATGCATCTTTAAATATTGGAGGATTTAATTTTCTAAATGTTTCCTCAACTGTCTCAATATGCTCAGCTCTTTGTTGTAGTTGTGAGAATTCAGACCTTTGTTGTTCTCCCATTTCTCTTTGTTGTATTAACTGCTAAATTTGTTTAGATTGGCGCTCAACTAGTTCCGTAAGTCTATCAATATCAACATCTTGACTGTCATCTTGAATAGACGCTTCTTTTCCTGAAGTTCTGGCTCTACTACTGGTGCCATCTCCAGTTCTTACCATGGCTGCAAATAAAGATTGGCCAATATCATCCATGTAGTATGCAAAAAGTAATGTAACAAAATAAACTTACTGGTTTAGCTGTGCTCTTTCGTACTCCGAGATCATGTACATGGATAGTTTACAAAATTATAACCTTACGCTGATGCCACTTTTTGTCACACCCCTTTTATATAAATAACCATACATTACCCTGTGTAGAAATGAAATTGATGACCTAGACACAGGATTTCACACATTTTTTTCAAAGATAAAATAAAATAAGCATTTTCACAATAAGGTCCATGTATATTCTCCCCTGGTCACTTATGATGTACATATAGTATGATTGTGCCATTTAATTTCTTTGGGGTATATTATCGATTTTTTGACAATTTTTGCATGACTTACATAAGAAATAGGCATCTCGAAATAAGGTTAGACAATAGAAACCACATTCCAGCACTTTTCTCGCTGTCCTCTTTGATCCAAAGTGTCCTCTTTGAGGCAATTTTATTTTCAAGAATACACATTCTAAAAGCTTGATCTTCACAATGCTTCCATAGGTCTGGATTGTCCCATACATAATATTTCACATCACTCTTTATCTTATATTTTCGAGCACTAGACAAACTAGGAGGCAACATGTTAGTAACCAAATACTTTACAATAGTTGCATACTAATGTAATGTCATGTTTGCAGAGAGCAATTGCTTATAAAGAAAGGTTTCCTACAATTGGAGCTCATCGTCCAGGTGAGCTAAATGCCTCAAATAGACTACAACAATATTTGTGTTCCTCTTTTGTCCTTGATCTCTAAGTTGAATTCATTCAAGAGAAGTATCCATTGTATTAATCTTGGTTTTACCTCTTTCTTTGGCATTAGATAACACAAAGCTGGATGATTAGGATAAATAATCACTTTAGCACCAAGTAAATAAGACGAAATTTCTCTAAAGTAAAAACAATAGTTCTAAATGTTCTTTCTCTGTTGTGGAGAATTTCTTAGGGCATCATTTAGAGTCCTAGAAGCATAATAGATGTCATGTGATGTATTTCCAATTCTTTGACCCAACACTGCACTCATTGCAAAGTTGCTTGCGTCATACGTTATCTCAAAGGAGAAGTTCCGATCAGGAGGTTGGATAATTGGCGCAGAAGTCAACAACTCCTTCATTTTATCGAATGCCTTTTTGCAAGTCTCATCAAACTCAAAGGATGGGTTCTTTCGTAACAATTTGCAAAGGTTCTGAATACACATATGAAGCTTGTCTTTTCTAAAAATATACAAACCATATACTGTCGAAAAGTGGTCGGAGCATTACAAAGGCCAAAGGATATGCGACGGTATGTAGAGGTTCCGGCATATGAAGGTAGTTTTCTTGGTCCTCCGAGGCAATTGTAATCTAGAAATAACTTGAATAGCCATAAAAAAAACAATAGTAAGAATGACCAGCTAACCTTTCAAGCATTTGATAAATAAAAGGCAAATGAAAGTCATCTTTTCAGGTTATAGCATTTAATTTTCTGTAATCTATACAAACCCGCCACCAATTTTGAACATTGGCAGTAACCAATTCATTGTTCTGATTCTTCATAACAGTTATCCCAGTCTTCTTAGGAACCACTTGAATTGGGCTAACCCAACTATTATCAAAGATATGATAAATCGCTCTAACTTCTAAAAGCATGAGAATTTCCTTCTTCACTACATCCATCAAGGGTGGATTCAATCTTCTTTGAGGTGTACGAGAGGACCTTGCTCCTTCTTTAAATAAAATGCGATGCATGCATGTAGATGGGTTGATTTCCTTAATGTCTGCAATTGTCTAACCAATGGCTGTTCGATGCTCCTTGAGAACCTACACTAGTTTTTCTTCCTACAATGTACTCAGTTCATTCGTGATGATCACTGGCAATGTTCTTCCATCTCCAAGGAATACATATTTGAAATGATTGAGGAGAGGCTTCAAATCCAGAGTAGAAGCCTACAAAATAGAAGGTAGAGGCTTTTCATTTGAAACTGGCAAATCAACATATGAAACGTTATCTATTTGTTATAACATTGAAGATTATTCAATGCTGCAATAGTTTCTCGCAAGTTAGGGCTCAAATACAACTCCTAACTCTCTTTGCCGACACGCTAATTAATGGTAACCTCCAACTCATCCTTTACATCAAGTTCAAAAATATCCTGTGCTAAACAATCAATCACATCGATAGAATAAACAGCATTATCATCACTAGAAAACTTCATGGCATCATTGATATTGGATTTAATTATCTCACCATCAAATTCCATGGTCAGTGTGCCTCTGTGGACATCTATTTCAGTTTTGGATATTTTTAAGAATGGTCTTCCTAACAAGATAGGACTAGTTTGGTCACTATTTTCCATATCAAGCACATAAAAGTCCGCACGAAAAATCATTTATTAACTTGCACAAGGACATCCTCAATCACACCCTTTGGATTGGAATTTGATCTATCAGCTAATTGAATTACCACACCAGTTTTAATTAAAGGTCAAAGTTTCAAAGAAGAATAAATAGAATATGACATGATATTTATAGAAGCTGTTAAGCCTAACATGGCCTTTTTAAACTTAGTATCACCTATTGTGCAAGGGATAGTAAACATACCGAGATCCTTGTATTTTGTAGGAAGTTTCCTTTAAATGACCGCAGAGACATTTTTCCCAACTTTCACCTTTTTAATTCCCTTGAGTTTCTATTTTCTCTTAATTGTACACAATACTTTCCAAAAATTGGTATAGCGTGGTACTTGTTTAATAGCATCTAACAATGGAATGTTTACCATACATTTACGAAAAGTTTCATAAAGTTCTTTATTTTGTTCATCTTTCCTAGATTCTACTAAAGCCTAAGGAAAATGGGGGTACTGGCTTATAATAAAAGGGAGGGTAGGAAACTTATGTTTGGGTACATCAATTCGTCGAGAGCACCTTTGTCTGCAGTGACTCCTTCTCCTTTCCTTGTTCTGATGATGAGGCGACTGCCTTTATAGGGATTTCAATCTCTTTATCATTCCTTAATTTGATTGCAGTTGCATTTTCCCATGGATTTATCACTGTTTGAGAAGGTAATTTCTTCGAACTTTGTGATTCCAACTAATTGATCGCAGTTGCCATTTGACTCATCTAATTTTCCAACCTTTGAATACTGGCCCTCATGTCCTGTTGAAATTGTTTTGTCTCCTATTTAAATTACAAAGTGTTTGTGTCAAGAAACTTAACAATATTCTCTAAAGACATAGTAGAGCTAGAGGTTTGTCCACGTTGTTATCTAGGAGGGTACGATTGTTTATTTACTGGAAATCTGGGGGATTTTGCTGAACAGGTAAGTTCAATTGTTGATTCCCATAGCTAAGATTAGGATGATCCTTCTATCCTGGGTTATCATGTTCGAGTAATGATCATAACTCCTATGTGATTGTCTAGGAAAACCACTTGCTACATTTACTTTTTCATTAGGATCTTCTTGAAGAGTTGGGCACATATCGGTCGGATGTTCTACCACTAAACAAATTCTACAAGTTTTTGCTATTTGCATGTTACCTACAGCCATTTGGCGAACAAGAGAAGTCAGACTCTCAAGTTGTTGTTCAATAGAGGAAATGTTTACCTCAATAACATTTTTAGATGGGGTGTCGAGTCTAGTGCCAAATTGGTGAGAGTTGGCTGCCATGTTTGCAACCAAGTTCCTCATGGCCTCAAGTGTTTTATCCACCAAAGCTCCTCCATGAGCAACATCCCTCATACTTCTATCAGTAGGTAGAAGGACTTCATAGAAATTTTGGATGAAAAGTTGCTCGCTAATTTGATGATGGGGGCAATTGGCACACAACTTCTTGAAACGCTCCTAGTATTCATGTAAAGACTCTCTGTTGTCCTATTTTACACCACAAATCTCCTTCTGAATGTTAGCTGCCCTTAAAATTGAAAAATATTTTTCTAAGAGCATCATCTTCATCTCTTCCCATATTGTGACACTTCTAGATGGTAGATAGCAGAGTCAGTCCTTAGCCGAATCCTTCAAAGAGAACGGAAACGCTCTCAATTCGATTTGTTCTTCAATTATTCCAAAAGGTTTCATACTCGTGCATATAACATGAAATTCCTTTAAATATCTATAGGGATCTTCACCTTCAAGACCATGAAAGTTGGGTGAGAGATATATTAGTCCAAATTTAAATTCAAAAGTAGTGGTAGCATCTAAGGTAGGAAAAGTTATGCAAAGGGGTTGTTTATTAAAATATGGAGCTACAAGCTCCTTCAAAGTTCGATCCCAACCATGGCTTCCTCCTTCTCCTACTCAAAATCACCGGCGAATAGGGGGTTATGAATGAAATTGTATTCCTCGAAATTCCATAGGGTGCTACTCCATATAAGACCTGCGTAAAGTTCTCTCTCTTTTTGGATCATACTACAAATCACCTTGATCAGAAGATCGAGTTACAGGCATAAACAATTTAGGAAATTAAAATAACGAAAAATAATAAAATATTATATAATGAAATAAAAAATAAAAAATAAACTAAATCACTCCTTAGTAACGATGCCAAAATTTGAGAAGTGCTGTCATGGACACCCCAAATTAAAAACATAGACTCTTCAAAACTAATGCAGCAGTGAAAGTAAGGGGTCGATTCCATGAAAAGTATTTAGTCTACTTTTTATGGTATATTAATGAGAATAGGGTTTTCGGTTATAACACAATCAACTTCAAGAAAACAATTAATGGCAATGCAAATTAATGAATTAAATAAAATCAGATCTAAGTTAACTTCTACCGTTAGAGATTTAAAATTGGTCATTGACCCACATATAATTTTCAATTCACATTTTTGGCATTCATTGTTGGAAATAATTTTCTATTTCTCCTTAATTGTAGTTAGTTAGAAAACAAGCGCTCTAATTAACTCTAATTATTAAACAAACCAAGACAAGCGCTAAGATTTAATTTAATAATAGCCTTACGCATTAGATAAATCAATGAATTAGGTAACACAAGCACAAGCAGTTCCATTTAACGTAGTCAAACATTTTTACTAAAATACAATAATTCTTAACGCAGCAAATAATCAAGTCCTATTTACTTTACAAGTTAAAGGGATCAAACAATTACGGATTTGATATTTAACTTAACTATAGATTGTAATGCATGATAAATTAATTGGCCTTTTTAGCAATCAAACATAATAATCATAAAATTATGTGCAGAAGAACATTCAATACTGAAAACATAATTAAACAATGAAAACCAGATGGATCTCACAGTTATAATGACTCCATAGCTTCCATTTCCTTCAATCAAGTACAAAGAATTAGTTATACATCATGAATCCTAGAGCACAAAAAGAGAAAAATATGTACCGAAGCATGTCTATACGTTCTGGGATGATCTACGGATTATTAACCTGAAAGAATTTTGTTCCATAAGTGTTTATTAGATTAGGAAACCACACTTCGCGCGCCGAAATTATTTTATGCGACCACATAGCTATTGGTCTTGTGGTCACATGGTTCAAGCATTTTTAGCCTATGAATTCTCTGAAGCAGGTTGTGCAACCACATGGCTTTTGTGTTGTAATGTCCCGTGATTCTGTCATTTTTTGTTGGAAAGCTTTTAGTATTTTGGCACAACTTTATCTTCCGATGTCTAATTGAGGTGATTCAAAGTGCATTGAAAAAGCTAACGCAAAAAGGCCACAAATTTTCTAGAAAATACACTTTTTTTCAATTCGAATGTTTACTATGCCAAAAAGGGTCTCAAGCAGAGATAAAAATCTAAAGCATAACTTTTTGCCTGAAAGTTGATATGTGATAATATTTCGACTACATTTCATGTCTTTGACTTTTTTTCCTTGTTCGATTGATCCCTAACACTCTTGAATCTTCATTCCATTGTCCATCTCATCTATGGATTATTTGCAACTTGGTCCCTAAGCTTTCACTTTCTTCCATTTTAGTCATTTTTCGCTCTTTTCTTCCCAATTTCATAATTTCCATCAATTTGCAACCTAAATCAAAATATAAGGCTACTCGTACATTTAGTTATCAACTAATTATAAAAGTAAAAGTATTAATGGATGAAAAACATAACAAAAATATGTCCTTATCAATCTTATAGGTTCGAATCCTTAGCCCCTTAAATATATGGTGGAGGTCTTCCCAGTTAGAAGCTCGCGTTCTCACATCGGGCTCTTTGAAAGATAGGAAATCCCTTCTTAACACAATGCCTCCCATTCGTAATAACCTCTTTTTTTACCTTGATGTTATAATACTGAGCCATTTTTCTTTGGTAAAAAGCGAGCTTCATATGAGAGTCATCTCTCATTTCTTCAAGAAAATCTAATTCACACCTCTTTAGTTCATCATTTGATATCTTTTTAAAATATATGCGACGAGGTAAAAGCAGTCCAATCTCAACTAAGCTCATGGCATTAGCATCATAGGCCATAGAGAATAGGGTTTATACTATTGCAATATAACTCTTGGTACGAATTATCCACAGCACCTGAGAGAGCTCATCCATCCACTCCCATTTTGATGCATCAAACCTTTTTTTCTAGGTGTGCTTGATAGTTTTATTGACTGTCTCCACTTGGCCACTTGCTTAAGGGTGACGGAGAGAAGAAAAGTGCTTCTTAATTCATAAATGTTCACACAAATCCTTAACTTTTTTGCTGTCGAACTACCTCTCATAAGCAAGTGGGAAATTTTAAATCGACATATGATATTCTTCTAAATAACCTTGAAAGTATTAGCTTCAGTGACTTTTGCTAATGATTCAACCTCAACCTATTTAGTTAAGTAATCAATGGCGGCCTTATGGCATAGCTAGCACTTCCTTTCCCTTTCATTAGGGGCCCTAAGAGGTCAATTCTTCATTTAGTGAAGGGCCACGAACTGGACACAACAGTTATTTTTGAGAGGGCTGTCTTTAAATAGTGGAAAAGTGTTGACACTTCTCGTACCTTCTTATAAACTAAAGGGCATCTTTTTTTAGCGTCGGCCAGTAATACATTACCTTTGTATTTTTTGTACAAGTGCTAGACCCTCAATATGGTTGCCATAAACTCTTTCGTGAACCTCACAAAGAACATAAGTGGTCTCTTCTCTTCCGGTGCATCATAGGAGCAGTGATGAGAAGCTTCTTTTATAAAAACTAATTCATCTTTGAGATATAATGAGCAGCTTTTCTTCTGAGTTTGTTGGCCTCTTCCTTATCCTCCGATAATATGTGATATTTGAGAAAGGTGATAATTGGTTGCATCTAAGATGGAGTTCCTTGAATCCACATCACCTCTTCTTCCTTGGAGATGGATGATTTGATAAGGTACTCAATAAATACTAACTCGAGTAGCTCCGAATCTCTACTACTGGCTAACTTTGATAAAGTATTGGCATGTAAGTTTTCAATTCATGGGATTTAGGTCAACTCAAACTTTTCAAATGAGGATAGCAAATCCATACCTTTTTAAGGTATGCAAACACACTTTTATCCCTTGTAGTAAAGTTGTCATTTACTTGACTCACCACCAATTGTGAATCGCTATTAACTACCAATTTCTTTACTTGCATTTCTTTGGATAGTCTAAAGACTATTAGCAACGCTTCGTATTCAATTGCATTGTTGGAAACCTTACAACTAACACTTAATGCATAGTTGAGCTTAAGTCCCTCCAGACCTACTAATACCACTCCATTACCCAATCATTGCACAGTTGAGCTTAAGTCCCTCCAGACTTACTAATACCACCCTAGTCCCCAAACCTGCTTCACCAGAAGAAACATCCACAAATAGGTTCCAGGCTAGAAGATCTATTGGTTCCATCTCCATTTCAACATCTAGAGCATTGGCGAACTCCGTTATGAAATTTGCAAATATCTAGACCTTTACAAAAGTTTTTGGCTTGTACACAATGTCAAACTTACTTAGTTCTACAACTTACTTTATCAATCTCTCTGAGGCATCGAGTTTTTGGAGTATTTGCTTGAGACGAAAGTTGGTTGGCACTTTTATACAATAAGCCTGAAAATATGGCCTTAACTTTCTAGAAGCGGTTGCTAAGGAAAACACTTGCTTCTCCATATTGGTATAGCTAGTTTCTGCTGACAAGAGGGCCTCGCTTACATAGGAAATAGGTAGTTATATACTACCTTCTTCCATTACGAGCATTAAGCTTATAGCCTCTACAAAAATGGCTAGGTATAGTAGTAATTACTTTCCTTCCTTGGGTTCTGAAAGGAGGGTGCTTATCCCAAATGCTTTTTTGGTCCTTGAAAAGTGTATTTGCACTCCTTATTCTATTGGAACCTCTTTCCTTATTATAAAACTTTAAAGATGGAATGCAGTCATTGGTGGTCTTCAAAATGAATCAACTCAATGCTGTAAGACGATATGTTAAACTTTGTACTTCTTTGCACATAAGAGGATTTCATGTCTAATAAGGCCTTAATCTTTTTTAGGCTAGCTTCTATGCCTCGCTAATTAACCATATAGCCTAAGAACATTCCAAAGGCTGTACCAGAAGCACATTTCAGTGGGTTGAACCTCATCACATACTTTCTCATAATTTTGAAAGCAACTCCAAGGTGGTCAAAATGGTTTGTAGTCTTGCGGCTGTTCAACAACATATCGTCTACATAAACCTTTATTGTCTTATCAATAAGGTCAATAAAGATTTTGTTAATGAGCCTTTGACAAGTCGCCTCAACATTTTTTTCAGGCCAAAGAGTATGATTTTATGGCAATAGAGCCTCCTATCTATGATGAAAGAGGTGCTTTCCTCGTAAGATGTGTGCATAGGAATCAAGTAACACCATGACTAAGTGTCCATATAGCTCAATAGGTTATTCCTCGCTATAGAGTCTACAAGTGGTTTATCCTTGAAAGTAGGAAATTGTCTTCGTGATATGCTTGGTTGAAGTTGGACAAGTCTATGTAGGGTTTCCATCTGCTGTTGTGCTTCTTCACCAGGATCGGGTTAGATATCTACTTTAGATAGATAGCCTTTCTGATGAACTCGTTGGATATCAAATCTTGCGCTTCTTACTTCAAGGCTCCATATCTTTTTAGGGTTAAGGGTCTACCTCTTTTACCTCTTAGGAGTGAATTTAGAATCAATATTGGGGTGGTAAAAGCTAATCTTGAGGTCATGTCTTTAAGCCTTCAAGAGAAGATATCTAAGTTTTCGAGCAAAAAGCTCTTGATCCTTTAATTATCTCTCATTTTCTAGTTGGAGCATCTTTGTGGGATCTTGTTGGTCAATGGGAAAAATTCCAACTCTTCCACTATGGTTGCTTGAGAATTTAACTCCATGATTCAAGGATCCAATCCCATATCTATAATCCTTTCTTTTGGGATTATCCTTTCTGTAAGGGCTTGTACCATCTCAACATCTTTCCATTGTTTAGAGATCGGACCTTTCTTAGGTGCATTTAGCATTTCATTAGCTATCAGTACCATGTTTATGCTTCGAGGATCGAATTTTCCCAAGGAGTTAAGGTAGCACTGTCTTAACACAATTTGATAGCTCTAACAATGAAGATAAATCGATCAGTGGGAAATTTTATGCAAAGATAGTAGATGGACGTGACTAGAGGTGACAATCGAGCCAAGCGGC
This sequence comes from Olea europaea var. sylvestris, assembly GCF_002742605.1. NCBI lineage: Eukaryota > Viridiplantae > Streptophyta > Magnoliopsida > Lamiales > Oleaceae > Olea > Olea europaea. Next base: position 44,786 of record NW_019267546.1, read on the forward strand.
TCATCGGTTCGACCACTTGGCTCGTGAGCATTGCCACCCCTAGAAATAACTACACAAAGCTCTTTCAATATAGGTCAGCCTAGCACACTATGATAAGCTAACCTATGGTCTAAGATGAGGAATTCCAGAAACAGAGAGTCATTAAGGGGTATTTTCGTCTCTACTACTAGCATGATTCTTTCCATATAGATGATGCTGTCATCAGTAAAATCTTTTAAGGGGTAGTCATGGGGTGAACTCGTTATCTACTAGCATTTTATCATAAGTGGTCCAAAACAATATGTTAACAGATTTCTTGTTATCCACCAGCATACACTTTATACCATTTTTTGCCACAATGACCCTTACTACCAAAGCATCGCGATGGAGGTAATACGCATGACAGCATCTTCCTATGTAAATGCTATGGGTAGGGTGTAACTAGTTCTACAGAGGGTGCTATTAACTAAATAGCTTGTCACGGAAGGATCCTTAGCCTTTGTCGTAATTCCTTTGTGCATTCCTTGATTTTCTTCCAATATGTAGGCCCCAATGATTATAACAGTCTCTTTGATAGGGCATTTTCTATATCTACAAGAGGTTCTCTTCTTTAATTTTGCACTTCTAGGCTTGTTTATATTCTCGTCATGCTTGTGTATAAGTGAATTCTCCCTGGGATGTCGCCTTACCTCATCCCACCGAGGCTTTTGATAATGCCTGAAAGAAGATGCATTTTGTTGAACATGCACGAGCATTTATCCTTTCTTTGTCTGAGTCCCTTGGTTCTGTGTGATGTGTCCTAGACATGCAGTCATTTGTGCCATGACTATATGTTTGATGATAAGTACAATATAACTATCGCTAAGCTCGTTGCCTCTACCTCTTCACCTAACTCTTGAATGATTCCACAGTCTTTGAGCATTAGGTTCAATTCCTTTATATGCCAAAGAAGGTACTATATTTAAAGTGGCAGTGGCTAATTCTTGGCTTGAAGCGGAGATGATTGTGTGCCCTATTTGTGTCAGTTGTTGATTCACCGAATGTGAAATAGGGCCTCACCTTTACCTCTGATGTGATGGAGGTCCTATTGAAGTTCAGTTGAAATAGTCTACTAGTTATTCGTTGACAATCTCACTTTCCATCATTTCTGCCAAGGTCGAAAGATGCAGGGATCTTATTTTGTACATCTCTTTAGAAAAGGGTGTTAATGTTAAGGCCTCCTCTCAAGGTTGAAAGGACTTCCCTATCGATGATTTGCTCATAATAGGTTATTTCGTCTGTAAATCAAAACAAGTAGCTTTTCAAAGTTTCACCCGCTTGTTGTCTCATATCCTGCAATCTTTAGATAGTGGCCTCTCCTTCATTGCTTGATAAATATTGATTCAAGAAAACCATTTTGAGATCCAGCCTACTTCTAATACTTTGACTAGTATGCGGCTACACCAAATTTCAGCTGCCCTTGTAAGTGTGAGGTTGAAACCTCTTTATTTCAATGTCAGTGAGGCCTTTCTAAGGCTCATATGGGTTTTGCAATTGTTAAGGTGCTTCACTAGATCATCTTTTCCTTCATATTTAGGTATTTTTAGCAGCACAAAGTGACTAGTGGCTTGGGCATTCCAAGCTCTTGTAAAAATGGAAGACTTTCATCATTGTGGTCTAATTCAAAAGATCTATATAGACCATCGAAATCCTCATCTTTAGCCTGGTACCAGAACGGTTGTGAAGTACAGACTTAGTTCCTTAATTTTGCAGATTCACTTCTTTCTCGCCTATTTCTAGGTTGAGGGACTTTTTGGGGTTCATGGCTTTGCGTATAGCCTTTGCATAGGAGATACTATTGTGGCCTATTTCTAGACAATGATGGTCCTATTCTGTCAAAGATATTGATGGACCTTTGAGGTCCATGCTTCTGTGCATATTATGAGAAGAGTCTTTCGTCCTTTGTGGAAATCATCAATTAGCCTATTGAAAGTGTAATTTATCAGCATGTCTACCTCTACTTTCCTTTCAATAGGGCTAGTCTCCCTTCTTTATCTCGAAGATTAAGCTCCAGTATCACGCTACTCCTCTTCTCACTAGAAAGCCTCCTATTGAGGCATTTGATTTCCAGCTTATCCTTGCATCTCATGTATATTCTTCATATTCATAGCCATCTCCAACACCTCTTTGCTAGGTGTGTAGTAGTGCCATCACCTCATTGATATTGGTGTTGGGATCGAAGGATATTAACATTTTCCTGATAACTTCTTTTTCAGAAGCATGGTCTTGTTGATTCCTACGGTGAAAGCTGTAGTGGCTGGAATTTATTCTATAATAACATCTTTTGTGCCAAACGAAACTTGTAATGACACCTCTCTAGTGCTCTCTACTATTCTTTCTTTAAAAATAGGACCTTTCTTCAAGGTTGGGCTTAGGAATACTTCTCTTTCCCGTAGCTTTTCACTACAAGGATATTTGTGGTTATATTATGGTTTCTTATAGATCTATTGACCTCAAAGTTTATATATTCAACATGACCAATAGATCTTAAGGCTTCTCATGTTTATACAAGTCTAAGTCCTGCATATTTGGACAAATTGTTAGACACACATAGCTTCCTCTGGTGGGGTAAAATTGGTCGTGTGTACTCTGACAATGAAGTCAATTGGGAAAGTAAATATATGAGTTTGGTTGGCTCTTCCTTTAGATATCAGCCTCTAATGTAAAAAGGGGTTGGCTTTGGAGACTGATAGATAAAATAGTGATATGACAAAGTTATAGTTTGAGATTCTGAGCTTGCATTACCTTGAAATGATACTAAGTGTAAGATTTTATAGCAGGAAAAGGTGAATAAGAGTCGTTGGATGATGATATACATGGCCTCATCCATGCGGTTGGTTTCTCTTGTCAAAGACATCAATCAATCATAAGCATTAAATGCTAATACCATTTAATCATCCATAATGCCTAGCTTGCGAGTTTTGACTTGACCTAATTGGCTGAAATGGCGACGACAGTAGTGGATTATCGCATCAATCATATACCAAGGATTGTTTGAAAGATCTTGGGGGTAAACTCCTCTCGTGGCCTCCTCCTTAGTTTGGCTCAATTCTTCCCAATGAGGTCCATATAATCCAATAAGGCTGATAAACATATTGATTTAGCCACGTCAAGAGGATAAGTCAAAACTGCCTCATGGTAGTTTGACGAGAGTGTGGGGTCCCATTAATGAGGCATGTACTCTTTGTGAATATTTAGACATAGCATACTGTAAAATCCTGAAAAGGTTCGGGTATATGAAATAATGAAATTTGAGATATTGTGTCATTATAAGAAAGAAATTGAATCGAAAAGAAAAAGTTATTGACAACATTTTTTATATAATGTAAAACTTTGTTTTGAATGATAGCGAGTATATTGAAGAATGTTTGTCAAAAAATACCAACGTATAATTAACTAATCAAATAAAAGGATGCCATCCTAGCAAAATTGAACTTATTAGAGAAATTTGAAATTTTCGAACCTACGGTCCGATTACTTGAATTAAGGTCGTAACATGTAGTGCACAACTCTTAAGATAAATTTTGCGAAGAGTTGTATAAATACATAAATTATCTTATGGTGGATGCAATCATAAATCTATATTTTTTTATCCTTTCAATACATGAAATTTGATATGCATAAAATAAATGTGACTATAGTCAATTCATCTGGCATGACTATTAAGACTATCCCAAAAGGATTTAATATGCCTGAAACATATAATTCAAGTAATAGTGTCATGAGGGAAATAAATACGTGTTTTACTATTTTTCATTGACCAAAATTCTTTCCCATTCGATTCTCTTGACAAGGTTTTTTAATGAGACAATTTTTGTAACTTACTCAAAAGAATAATATATTCCTTTTCCTTCATTAGGATTTTTCTCACAAGATTTTTCCTAGTAAGGTTTTTACGACGAATATTCTTTGTGCAATGATATTCATAACCTACAAGACATTTCGATCAAAATAATATTTCTATATGTTATAGATTGTGCATGACTCTCGAAGAGATTAAAATAATAATATGTTTTCCAATAGATCCTTATGCAGAATAAAGACAGACAAAGATTGATAAATGTCATCTGTAAATGTATTGCTTGAAGGCTATGACAAGACAACACGAAACATATATTATCATAATTGCAATATTGAAGACATTGATGTACAAGACATGTATGGCTCGATACAACAATTTTATTTATTGAAATTTGGGGAGCAATTATACATTTTTGTCCTTAGCTCAAGTTTCGTCCCATCGAAATTTCTCAACAAGGTTTGAACGAGACAAATATTTTTTAATGAATTCAAGGGGAAGTGTTGTCAATAATATTTTTATTAATGAATGACAATTATACCGCTTCAACTCTAGTTATTATTACCTTGACATCATCGAAACATAACTCTCAATTCGATTTGTTCTTCAATTATTCCAAAAGGTTTCATACTCGTGCATATAACATGAAATTCCTTTAAATATCTATAGGGATCTTCACCTTCAAGACCATGAAAGTTGGGTGAGAGATATATTAGTCCAAATTTAAATTCAAAAGTAGTGGTAGCATCTAAGGTAGGAAAAGTTATGCAAAGGGGTTGTTTATTAAAATATGGAGCTACAAGCTCCTTCAAAGTTCGATCCCAACCATGGCTTCCTCCTTCTCCTACTCAAAATCACCGGCGAATAGGGGGTTATGAATGAAATTGTATTCCTCGAAATTCCATAGGGTGCTACTCCTTATAAGACCTGCGTAAAGTTCTCTCTCTTTTTGGATCATACTACAAATCACCTTGATCAGAAGATCGAGTTACAGGCATAAACAATTTAGGAAATTAAAATAACGAAAAATAATAAAATATTATATAATGAAATAAAAAATAAAAAATAAACTAAATCACTCCTTAGTAACGATGCCAAAATTTGAGAAGTGCTGTCATGGACACCCCAAATTAAAAACATAGACTCTTCAAAACTAATGCAGCAGTGAAAGTAAGGGGTCGATTCCATGAAAAGTATTTAGTCTACTTTTTATGGTATATTAATGAGAATAGGGTTTTCGGTTATAACACAATCAACTTCAAGAAAACAATTAATGGCAATGCAAATTAATGAATTAAATAAAATCAGTAGAACAAACCTTAATCTAAGTTAACTTCTACCGTTAGAGATTTAAAATTGGTCATTGACCCACATATAATTTTCAATTCACATTTTTAGCATTCATTGTTGGAAATAATTTTCCATTTCTCCTTAATTGTAGTTAGTTAGAAAACAAGCGCTCTAATTAACTCTAATTATTAAACAACCCAAGACAAGCGCTAAGATTTAATTTAATAATAGCCTTACGCATTAGATAAATCAATGAATTAGGTAACACAAGCACAAGCAGTTCCATTTAACGTAGTCAAACATTTTTACTAAAATACAATAATTCTTAGCGCAGCAAATAATCAAGTCCTATTTACTTTACAAGTTAAAGGGATCAAACAATTACGGATTTGATATTTAACTTAACTATAGATTGTAATGCATGATAAATTAATAGGCCTTTTTAGCAATCAAACATAATAATCATAAAATTATGTGCAGAAGAACATTCAATACTAAAAACATAATTAAACAATGAAAACCAGATGGATCTCACAGTTATAATGACTCCATAGCTTCCATTTCCTTCAATCAAGTACAAAGAATTAGTTATACATCATGAATCCTAGAGCACAAAAAGAGAAAAATATGTACCGAAGCATGTCTATACGTTCTGGGATGATCTACGGATTATTAACCTGAAAGAATTTTGTTCCATAAGTGTTTATTAGATTAGGAAACCACACTTCGCGCGCCGAAATTATTTTATGCGACCACATAGTTATTGGTCTTATGGTCACATGGTTCAAGCATTTTTAGCCTATGAATTCTCTGAAGCAGGTTGTGCAACCACATGGCTTTTGTGTTGTAATGTCCCGTGATTTTGTCATTTTTTGTTGGAAAGCTTTTAGTATTTTGGCACAACTTTATCTTCCGATGTCTAATTGAGGTGATTCAAAGTGCATTGAAAAAGCTAACGCAAAAAGGCCACAATTTTTCTAGAAAATACACTTTTTTTCAATTCGAATGTTTACTATGCCAAAAAGGGTCTCAAGCAGAGATAAAAATCTAAAGCATAATTTTTTGCCTGAAAGTTGATATGTGATAATATTTCGACTACATTTCATGTCTTTGACTTTTTTCCTTGTTCGATTGATCCCTAACACTCTTGAATCTTCATTCCATTGTCCATCTCATCTATGGATTATTTGCAACTTGGTCCCTAAGCTTTCACTTTCTTCCATTTTAGTCATTTTTCGCTCTTTTCTTCCCAATTTCATAATTTCCATCAATTTGCAAGCTAAATCAAAATATAAGGCTACTAGTACATTTAGTTATCAACTAATTATAAAAGTAAAAGTATTAATGGATGAAAAACATAACAAAAATATGTCCTTATGAATCTTATAGGTTCGAATCCTTAGCACCTTAAATATATGGTGGAGGTCTTCCCAGTTAGAAGCTCGCGTTCTCACATCGGGCTCTTTGAAAGATAGGAAATCCCTTCTTAACACAATGCCTCCCATTCGTAATAACCTCTTTTTTTACCTTGATGTTATAATACTGAGCCATTTTTCTTTGGTAAAAAGCGAGCTTCATATGAGAGTCATCTCTCATTTCTTCAAGAAAATCTAATTCACACCTCTTTAGTTCATCATTTGATATCTTGTTAAAATATATGCGACGAGGTAAAAGCAGTCCAATCTCAACTAAGGTCATGGCATTAGCGTCATAGGCCATAGAGAATAGGGTTTATACTATTGCAATATAACTCTTGGTACGAATTATCCACAGCACCTGAGAGAGCTCATCCATCCACTCCCATTTTGATGCATCAAACCTTTTTTTCTAGGTGTGCTTGATAGTTTTATTGACTGTCTCCACTTGGCCACTTGCTTAAGGGTGACGGAGAGAAGAAAAGTGCTTCTTAATTCATAAATGTTCACACAAATCCTTAACTTTTTTGCTGTCGAACTACCTCTCATAAGCAAGTGGGAAATTTTAAATCGACATATGATATTCTTCTAAATAACCTTGAAAGTATTAGCTTCAGTGACTTTTGCTAATGATTCAACCTCAACCTATTTAGTTAAGTAATCAATGGCGGCCTTATGGCATAGCTAGCACTTCCTTTCCCTTTCATTAGGGGCCCTAAGAGGTCAATTCTTCATTTAGTGAAGGGCCACGAACTGGACACAACAGTTAATTTTTGAGAGGGCTGTCTTTAAATAGTGGAAAAGTGTTGACACTTCTCGTACCTTCTTATAAATTAAAGGGCATCTTTTTTTAGCGTCGGCCAGTAATACATTACCTTTGTATTTTTTGTACGAGTGCTAGACCCTCAATATGGTTGCCATAAACTCTTTCGTGAACCTCACGAAGAACATAAGTGGTCTCTTCTCTTCCGGTGCATCATAGGAGCAGTGATGAGAAGCTTCTTTTATAAAGCAATTCATCTTTGAGATATAATGAGCAGCTTTTCTTCTGAGTTTGTTGGCCTCTTCCTTATCCTCCGATAATATGTGATATTTGAGAAAGGTGATAATTGGTTGCATCTAAGATGGAGTTCCTTGAATCCACATCACCTCTTCTTCCTTGGAGATGGATGATTTGATAATGTACTCAATAAATACTAACTCGAGTAGCTCCGAATCTTTACTACTGGCTAACTTTGATAAAGTATTGGCATGTAAGTTTTCAATTCATGGGATTTAGGTCAACTCAAACTTTTCAAATGAGGATAGCAAATCCATACCTTTTTAAGGTATGCAAACACACTTTTATCCCTTGTAGTAAAGTTGTCATTTACTTGACTCACCACTAATTGTGAATCGCTATTAACTACCAATTTCTTTACTTGCATTTCTTTGGATAGTCTAAAGACTATTAGCAACGCTTCGTATTCAATTGCATTGTTGGAAACCTTACAACTAACACTTAATGCATAGTTGAGCTTAAGTCCCTCCAGACCTACTAATACCACTCCATTACCCAATCATTGCACAGTTGAGCTTAAGTCCCTCCAGACTTACTAATACCACCCTAGTCCCCAAACCTGCTTCACCAGAAGAAACATCCACAAATAGGTTCCAGGCTAGAAGATCTATTGGTTCCATCTCCATTTCAACATCTAGAGCATTGGCGAACTCCGTTATGAAATTTGCAAATATCTAGACCTTTACAAAAGTTTTTGGCTTGTACACAATGTCAAACTTACTTAGTTCTACAACTTACTTTATCAATCTCTCTGAGGCATCGAGTTTTTGGAGTATTTGCTTGAGACGAAAGTTGGTTGGCACTTTTATACAATAAGCCTGAAAATATGGCCTTAACTTTCTAGAAGCGGTTGCTAAGGAAAACACTTGCTTCTCCATATTGGTATAGCTAGTTTCTGCTGACAAGAGGGCCTCGCTTACATAGGAAATAGGTAGTTATATACTACCTTCTTCCATTACGAGCATTAAGCTTATAGCCTCTACAAAAATGGCTAGGTATAGTAGTAATTACTTTCCTTCCTTGGGTTCTGAAAGGAGGGTGCTTATCCCAAATGCTTTTTTGGTCCTTGAAAAGTGTATTTGCACTCCTTATTCTATTGGAACCTCTTTCCTTATTATAAAACTTTAAAGATGGAATGCAGTCATTGGTGGTCTTCAAAATGAATCAACTCAATGCTGTAAGACGATATGTTAAACTTTGTACTTCTTTGCACATAAGAGGATTTCATGTCTAATAAGGCCTTAATCTTTTTTAGGCTAGCTTCTATGCCTCGCTAATTAACCATATATCCTAAGAACATTCCAAAGGCTGTACCAGAAGCACATTTCAGTGGGTTGAACCTCATCACATACTTTCTCATAATTTTGAAAGCAACTCCAAGGTGGTCAAAATGGTTTGTAGTCTTGCGGCTGTTCAACAACATATTTTCTACATAAACCTTTATTGTCTTATCAATAAGGTCAGTAAAGATTTTGTTAATGAGCCTTTGACAAGTCGCCTCAACATTTTTTTTCAGGCCAAAGAGTATGATTTTATGGCAATAGAGCCTCCTATCTATGATGAAAGAGGTGATTTCCTCGTAAGATGTGTGCATAGGAATCAAGTAACTCCATGACTAAGTGTCCATATAGCTCAATAGGTTATTCCTCGCTATAGAGTCTACAAGTGGTTTATCCTTGAAAGTTGGAAATTGTCTTCGTGATATGCTTGGTTGAAGTTGGACAAGTCTATGTAGGGTTTCCATTTGCTGTTGTGCTTCTTCACCAGGATCGGGTTAGATATCTACTTTAGATAGATAGCCTTTCTGATGAACTCGTTGGATATCAACTTTTGCGCTTCTTACTTCAAGGCTCCATATCTTTTTAGGGTTAAGGGTCTACCTCTTTTGCCTCTTAGGAGTGAATTTAGAATCAATATTGGGGTGGTAAAAGCTAATCTTGAGGTCATGTCTTTAAGCCTTCAAGAGAAGATATCTAAGTTTTCGAGCAAAAAGCTCTTGATCCTTTAATTATCTCTCATTTTCTAGTTGGAGCATCTTTGTGGGATCTTGTTGGTCAATGGGAAAAATTCCAACTCTTCCACTATGGTTGCTTGAGAATTTAACTCCATGATTCAAGGATCCAATCCCATATCTATAATCCTTTCTTTTGGGATTATCCTTTCTGTAAGGGCTTGTACCATCTCAACATCTTTCCATTGTTTAGAGATCGGACCTTTCTTAGGTGCATTTAGCATTTCATTAGCTATCAGTACCATGTTTATGCTTCGAGGATCGAATTTTCCCAAGGAGTTAAGGTAGCACTATCTTAACACAATTTGATAGCTCTAACAATGAAGATAAATCGATCAGTGGGAAATTTTATGCAAAGATAGTAGATGGAGGTGACTAGAGGTGACAATCGAGCCGAGCGGCTCATCGGTTCGCCCAATTGGCTCGTGAACATTGCCACCCCTAGAAATAACTACACAAAGCTCTTTCAATATAGGTCAGCCTAGCACACTATGATAAGCTAACCTATGGTCTAAGATGAGGAATTCCAGAAACAGAGAGTCATTAAGGGGTATTTTCATCTCTACTGCCAGCGTGATTCTTTCCATATAGATGATGCTGTCATCAGTAAAATCTTTTAAGGGGTAGTCATGGGGTGAACTCGTTATCTACTAGCATTTTATCATAAGTGGTCCAAAACAATATGTTAACAGATTTCTTGTTATCCACCAGCATACACTTTATACCATTTTTTGCCACAATGACCCTTACTACCAAAGCATCACGATGGAGGTAATACGCATGACAGCATCTTCCTATGTAAATGCTATGGGTAGGGTGTAACTAGTTCTACGGAGGGTGCTATTAACTAAATAGCTTGTCACGGAAGGATCCTTAGCCTTTTTCGTAATTCCTTTGTGCATTCCTTGATTTTCTTCCAATATGTAGGCCCCAATTATTATAACAGTCTCTTTGATAGGGCATTTTCTATATCTACAAGAGGTTCTCTTCTTTAATTTTGCACTTCTAGGCTTGTTTATATTCTCGTCATGCTTGTGTATAAGTGAATTCTCCCTGGGATGTCGCCTTAACTCATCCCACCGAGGCTTTTGATAATGCCTGAAAGAAGATGCATTTTGTTGAACATGCACGAGCATTTATCCTTTCTTTGTCTGAGTCCCTTGGTTCTGTGTGATGTGTCCTAGACATGCAGCCATTTGTGCCATGACTATATGTTTGATGATAAGTACAATATAACTATCGCTAAGCTCGTTGCCTCTACCTCTTCACCTAACTCTTGAATGATTCCACAGTCTTTGAGCATTAGGTTCAATTCCTTTATATGCCAAAGAAGGTACTATATTTAAAGTGGCAGTGACTAATTCTTGGCGTGAAGCGGAGATGATTGTGTGCCCTATTTGTGTCAGTTGTTGATTCACCGAATGTGAAATAGGGCCTCACCTTTACCTCTGATGTGATGGAGGTCCTATTGAAGTTCAGTTGAAATAGTCTACTAGTTATTCATTGACAATCTCACTTTCCATCATTTCTGCCAAGGTCGAAAGATGCAGGGATCTTATTTTGTACATCTCTTTAGAAAAGGGTGTTAATGTTAAGGCCTCCTCTCAAGGTTGAAAGGACTTCCCTATCGATGATTTGCTCATAATAGGTTATTTCGTCTGTAAATCAAAACAAGTAGCTTTTCAAAGTTTCACCTGCTTGTTGTCTCATATCCTGCAATCTTTAGATAGTGGCCTCTCCTTCATTGCTTGATAAATATTGATTCAAGAAAACCATTTTGAGATCCAGCCTACTTCTAATACTTTGACTAGTATGCGGCTACACCAAATTTCAGCTGTCCTTGTAAGTGTGAGGTTGAAACCTCTTTATTTCAATGTTAGTGAGGCCTTTCTAAGGCTCATATGGGTTTTGCAATTGTTAAGGTGCTTCACTAGATCATCTTTTCCTTCATATTTAGGTATTTTTAGCAGCACAAAGTGACTAGTGGCTTGGGCATTCCAAGCTCTAGTAAAAATGGAAGACTTTCATCATTGTGGTCTAATTCAAAAGATCTATATAGACCATCGAAATCCTCATCTTTAGCCTGGTAGCAGAACGGTTGTGAAGTACAGACTTAGTTCCTTAATTTTGCAGATTCACTTCTTTCTCGCCTATTTCTAGGTTGAGGGACTTTTTGGGGTTCATGGCTTTGCGTATAGCCTTGGCATAGGAGATACTATTGTGGCCTATTTCTAGACAATGATGGTCCTATTCTGTCAAAGATATTGATGGACCTTTGAGGTCCACGCTTCTGTGCATATTATGAGAAGAGTCTTTCGTCCTTTGTGGAAATCATCAATTAGCCTATTGAAAGTGTAATTTATCAGCATGTCTACCTCTACTTTCCTTTCAATAGGGCTAGTCTCCCTTCTTTATCTCGAAGATTAAGCTCCAGTATCACGCTACTCCTCTTCTCACTAGAAAGCCTCCTATTGAGGCATTTGATTTCCAGCTTATCCTTGCATCTCATGTATATTCTTCATATTCATAGCCATCTCCAACACCTCTTTGCTAGGTGTGTAGTAGTGCCATCACCTCATTGATATTGGTGTTGGGATCGAAGGATATTAACATTTTCCTGATAACTTCTTTTTCAGAAGCATGGTCTTGTTGATTCCTACAGTGAAAGCTGTGGTGGCTGGAATTTATTCTATAATAACATCTTTTGTGCCAAACGAAACTTGTAATGACACCTCTCTAGTGCTCTCTACTATTCTTTCTTTAAAAATAGGACCTTTCTTCAAAGTTGGGCTTAGGAATACTTCTCTTTCCAGTAGCTTTTCACTACAAGGATATTTGTGGTTATATTATGGTTTCTTATAGATCTGTTGACCTCAAAGTTTATATATTCAACATGGCCAATAGATCTTAAGGCTTCTCACGTTTATACAAGTCTAAGTCCTACATATTTGGACAAATTGTTAGACACACATAGCTTCCTCTGGTGGGGTAAAATTGGTCGTGTGTACTCTGACAATGAAGTCAATTGGGAAAGTAAATATATGAGTGTGGTTGGCTCTTCCTTTAGATATCAGCCTCTAATGTAAAAAGGGGTTGGCTTTGGAGACTGATAGATAAAATAGTGATATGACAAAGTTATAGTTTGAGATTCTGAGCTTGCATTACCTTGAAATGATACTAAGTGTAAGATTTTATAGCAGGAAAAGGTGAATAAGAGTCGTTGGATGATGATATACATGGCCTCATCCATGCGGTTGGTTTCTCTTGTCAAAGACATCAATCAATCATAAGCATTAAATGCTAATACCATTTAATCATCCATAATGCCTAGCTTGCGAGTTTTGACTTGACCTAATTGGCTGAAATGGCGACGACAGTAGTGGATTATCGCATCAATCATATACCAAGGATTGTTTGAAAGATCTTGGGGTAAACTCCTCTCGTGGCCTCCTCCTTAGTTCGGCTCAATTCTTCCCAATGAGGTCCATATAATCCAATAAGGCTGATAAACATATTGATTTAGCCACGTCAAGAGGATAAGTCAAAACTGCCTCATGGTAGTTTGACGAGAGTGTGGGGTCCCATTAATGAGGCATGTACTCTTTGTGAATATTTAGACATAGCATACTGTAAAATCCTGAAAAGGTTCGGGTATATGAAATAATGAAATTTGAGATATTGTGTCATTATAAGAAAGAAATTGAATCGAAAAGAAAAAGTTATTGACAACATTTTTTATATAATGTAAAACTTTGTTTTGAATGATAGCGAGTATATTGAAGAATGTTTGTCAAAAAATACCAACGTATAATTAACTAATCAAATAAAAGGATGCCATCCTAGCAAAATTGAACTTATTAGAGAAATTTGAAATTTTCGAACCTACGGTCCGATTACTTGAATTAAGGTCGTAACATGTAGTGCACAACTCTTAAGATAAATTTTGCGAAGAGTTGTATAAATACATAAATTATCTTATGGTGGATGCAATCATAAATCTATATTTTTTTATCCTTTCAATACATGAAATTTGATATGCATAAAATAAATGTGACTATAGTCAATTCATCTGGCATGACTATTAAGACTATCCCAAAAGGATTTAATATGCCTGAAACATATAATTCAAGTAATAGTGTCATGAGGGAAATAAATACGTGTTTTACTATTTTTCATTGACCAAAATTCTTTCCCATTCGATTCTCTTGACAAGGTTTTTTAATGAGACAATTTTTGTAACTTACTCAAAAGAATAATATATTCCTTTTCCTTCATTAGGATTTTTCTCACAAGATTTTTCCTAGTAAGGTTTTTACGACGAATATTCTTTGTGCAATGATATTCATAACCTACAAGACATTTCGATCAAAATAATATTTCTATATGTTATAGATTGTGCATGATTCTCGAAGAGATTAAAATAATAATATGTTTTCCAATAGATCCTTATGCAGAATAAAGACAAACAAAGATTGATAAATGTCATCTGTAAATGTATTGCTTGAAGGCTATGACAAGACAACACGAAACATATATTATCATAATTGCAATATTGAAGACATTGATGTACAAGACATGTATGGCTCGATACAACAATTTTATTTATTGAAATTTGGGGAGCAATTATACATTTTTGTCCTTAGCTCAAGTTTCGTCCCATCGAAATTTCTCAACAAGGTTTGAACGAGACAAATATTTTTTAATGAATTCAAGGGGAAGTGTTGTCAATAATATTTTTATTAATGAATGACAATTATACCGCTTCAACTCTAGTTATTATTACCTTGACATCATCGAAACATAATTATTGCATTAATGTTGATAATCTGCTGCATTTGGCAGGAATTATTTTTTAAGAACAATAATATTAGAGGTCATGGTTCAATCTCTATGATTAGCCTGATTATGATAACAAATTCAAAATTTGGATTTGAGTAATATGATGGGCGGGCATCAAGGTGAAGCTATGGCAGTGATCGAATCACACAAAAGGTAGAGTTATGGTGATCAAGTCTAATCGATTGTGTGACACAAAAGTGGAGTTACGGTGATCAAGTTAAAAAGATGTGGAGTTGTTGTGATCCATTCACGTAGAAGGCTGCCACTGCTGTTAAGGATTTTGAAATGGTTTTGTTGGATTTCGTAGTTAGTGATTAGAAGATTGTAGATTAAGGTACGAAGAAGTCAAATTTCAAAATCAACTTTATGATCTTTGAATTTCATGTGACTAATATAATTAACTGGGGGGCAAAGGCTACTAGTAATAAAGTGTTCAAAGATGCGTGTCAAGGCACACCATGGTTATTGAATTTGGATCAAGATTGTTGGTTTGACCCAAATTTGTGAAATGATAGAATTATTATTGGGCAAGAAAAATGGAATGGATATGAAAATTTCGAGTTAAATAAAGTAAATCAGTTTAAGGGACCTAAGTTGTAATTTTTGTAGTGCCACTAATTGTTGATGAAAATTGAGTAGCTGTAATTTTTGTTCATGATACAACGCGAAATAAGGAATTCAAGTGAAAACCTTAAGAATACAAAATTTAAAATCCACCAAATTATGAAGAAAATAAACTTACAAATTTTATTAATGAATGATGATAAAAAAAAAACAAAGAACAAAAAAAAAACCCATTTATAAGGGTTTACATGGAAACATAGTTTAAAACAACTAAAATTTATGAAAATAAAATTTAAACAAACTAAAATTGAAAAAAAAAATCCAAAATAAACTAAATGACAGAAGTAATGGCAAAGCTATAAAAATTAGTTTTCGAGTCCTAAATGAACTTGAATGGCTAAAATCCATCGTACGTCACGGCATAGCAGTGAGTATTGTTCGTTTTGTCCTCCTCATTTTGGAATGGTCTTATGGGTCCAATCTGGAATTTAAATGTTCTTCCTCCACTATTATATTTTTCCCATTATGTCTTATATCCCTCACTTCCACCTTCAAAGAACTCGAACCTAAGTTGTAATTTGGATATGAAGGCTTATCATCTTTATAACACTCCTACAAATCTCCCACATTGAACATTTGAGAAGTACCCATAAAATCTAGTAATGCAATAATGTAGGCATTGTTGTTAATTTGTTTAAGTAATTGGAAAGACCCATACTTTCTTGATTTCAGCTTGTTGTAGGTACTAGGGAGAAATCTCTCATTTCTCAAAAACACCATCACTAAGTCCCCTTCTTGAAATTGTTTATTCTGTCAATGCAAATTTGCTGCTAACTTATACTTCGCATTTGTTTTCTTCAACTTTTGTTTTACTTCATCACGGACTGTTAACACCTCTTCTACTAGATGTTCAGTAGC
This sequence comes from Olea europaea var. sylvestris, assembly GCF_002742605.1. Lineage (NCBI taxonomy): Eukaryota > Viridiplantae > Streptophyta > Magnoliopsida > Lamiales > Oleaceae > Olea > Olea europaea. The sequence continues at coordinate 60,700 of NW_019267546.1, forward strand.
AACACTCTTATTATTGTTGTTGTCGATTTTATTTCGCAAGTGTACAAACCATAGGAAGTAATAATGGACCTAAAAGTCCGGGTTGTCGATCCCAGAAGGACTATTCCCTAGCAATTAATTCAATTTTTTCTTTGACTACTATTTGATGAAAAAAATTAAAAGTTGTGAGATTTGGGTTTTAATCTAAATTCTAGAAAATAAAAGGATGCATACATAATTTTTTGGAAAATCAAATAATGAATTGACGTTAGGGTAGAATAACTTCACATATTGTTCACCTTTACATCTTAAATTAAGACTCACTTCGAGTGCAGTGTTTGATCGAATTTTCCTCTTATATTCAATTTGCTCCTTTCGAGTTCTCATTGAGCCTATTCAACTAATTAAATTACATATCTCTATGAAAATTCAATTTAGTTAAACGAATTCTTTATCCTAGGAATTCAATTATTGACCACAACAATTAGTATAGGCATCTCTAGTCGTTACACCAATTTACCGAATTTTACTGCATAGTCTAAATCCTAAACTCATATCTCTATTTGCAAAGAATTCACAAAAATTATTGAATTATTGATCAGATAATTCAATGCATTCAATTCATAGCAAAATCAACACATGGAAAAATTTAAAACTAAGAATTTTAATAAGAGAATATAAAAGATCTCAATTGGTTATATTATTCTTCCTAACAATGGATTTAACTATTCATAATGAAAGAAGAAAAACAATCAATTATCTTAGAATATATCACCGAATTTGTAGTAAAGATAGGAGAAAAAGTAGAATTCTTGCGCCAAAATCTCCTTACTCTTCCAATTTATGCATTAAACCTTCAATCGCTTAATGTTTTCCACCTTTGAATTCCTATTTTGATTCTCCAATTATGTTATCTCTCCTCTAAATGTGTGAAGCCCCTTCAAAAGTTTGAGAAATCTCTATTTATAAGTGTCTCCTTTGTGTGTATAGAAAGTAGGGTTTTTATGGGCTTCAAAATGGCCCCAAAAATGCTCCTTAAACGACCCCGGTACAGCGCCTAAGTGCCGCGAACAAATCTAGGTAGCACCTAAGTTCTAATGGCATCGCCTAGAGGTATGATTGCAGGGCCTAGTCGCTGCCTCTTGGGTTCAATTTTCAATTTGTTTTATGTTTCATAACTCCTAGGCGCTGCCTTTCTATTCCAATTTCTTTATTTTCCGTAAAACTACTTCTAACTTTGTTTCCAAGGGTATGGATAGTAAACTCGATCTATCCATTCGTTTAAGGATGGGTAGTGTTGCTTCGATTCAAATTGGTTCCAAACAACTTTCACAAGGTAATCCAAAAGTGCCCCATAAATTTTATATCCCAATATGATATAATGGACTTGGAAACTCCATGAAATCTAACAATTTCACTGAAAAACAGTTTGGTAATATACAAATCATATGAAGTCTTCTGAGAAGCTATGAAGTGTGCCATTTTGGAGAACCTGTCAACCACCACAAAAATAGAATCTATACCCCCATTGAGTATGAGGTCATCCCAAAAAAATATTCATAGTCAGATCCTGCCATATGCCCTGAGGGATAGAAAGTGGAATGTATAACCCAGTATTCTACACTTGACCCTTTGAACACCTAACAAGTATAACATCTTCTGACTAAAACTCCAACATCTTTCAAGCACTCGAACCTAACAATTTCCTGTGATAATGTGATCAGTAAGGAAGCTCTCCAACTCAGTACATCTGCAACTTTGTTTGTACTTCCATATTTATGTTTAATCACAAAAGGAAAATTTTGGAGGAAAGTCACCAACCGAGCATGCATCGTGCTGATGTGTTTCTGACTATAAATGAATTTAAAGGCTTGGTGATCAATGAACAACATAAACTCATTCTGTACAAGATAATGTTCCCATAGCTTCAAAGCCCTCACCACTAAATAGAATTTCTGTACAAGATAATGTGCTCATAGTACTCGACTTCTATGTGGCATCACTTAACTTTTCTGAAAAGATAGTCATTGTCTCTTCTCTTGAGAAAGGACCACCCTAACACAAACACCGCTAGCATCATAACTCACCTCAAAGATTTTCTCAAGCTTGAAAATGCTAATACTAGAGTTGTACACAACTTTTCTTTGATGAAGGCAAAGCTCTGATCTTGTTCCTCTTCCCAGTTGAATCTTCCTACCTTCAAACATTCTATGAGAGATGCCACAATCGTGCTAAAATGCCTAATAAATTGTCTGTAGAAAGTTACCAAACCATGAAAACTCCTCATTTCAGAAACTGACTTTAGTGTTGACCAATCTCAAATTGCATTTGTCTTTTCTTCATCTACGTCCAAACAATCTTCACCAACCACAAAGCCTAAAAAATAGCTTATGTGTACAGAAAGTACATTTCTTCAAGTTGACATACAACTAATTTTTCTTCGAAACCTCTTGTCATGAGTGGATTAGGTGATCCTCTTTAGACTAGCTATAAATAAGGATATCATCAAAATAAACCACAATAAAATATCCAATAAAAGGATGAAGAACCTGGTTCATCATCCTCATGAAGGTACTTAGAGCATTTGAAAGTCTGAATGGCATCAACAACCATTCGTAAGAGCCACAGGTTTATCTCTCCATCGAATCAAATTGGCGGAAGGTTTGCGTTCATGAGCCCATGCTTCGAGCTCATATTAGTCATGGGTTGAGAATAGGAATTGAACTCTATGAGATCTAATCTACTCTAACCTCTGAGCTAAGCAGGCCCACATAATAGAAACTTTCTATCCATAGGAATTCAATAAAAAGTCCTCTTTGTCACTCGACTTGTGCGGGTCACTACCACTCTGTACGTCCATCCTTACTTTTGAAAGAAGTCTTCCATTTATCCCTGGGTTTAATATGGATCTAGTGATAACCACTAGGAAGATCTATTTTGAAAAGACATTAGAACTCCCAAGCATATCTGACATGTCCTCCGACCGTAGAATGTAAAACCTATGCTTTACTATTATCTTGTTTATGTCAAGACCGTCAACATACATACGCCATTTTCCATCCTTCTTTGACACTAGAAGAACAGGCACTGCACACGAACTCACACTCTCCCTTATGAACCCTTTTCTCAACTGATCGTCAATTTGCTCTTTATAATCTTATTCTCCTTTGGACTCATTCAGTATGAGGTAAATTTGGAAGGCGAGCCCCTGGTACTAAATCAATATGTGCTGAATATTCCTTATAGGAGGTAACTCATTCAGCAATTCACCGAAAGCCAAATCTTCAAATTCTATCAATGTTGATTGCAACTTAGACAGAACACCAGTATCTTCCTTATTTGCTGTAAAAAGCCCATTAACTACAACTGGATAAAAGTAATCAAATTCTTTTACAGACTCTGTAATTTCCTTCTCATTATTTGTAAGGATAAGGAAACTCTCAGTTTGTTGATGAGTAGACTTCTTCGCTTGTTTGAGAGGAACCATAGTAATTTTATGATTGCCCCATGAAAAGAGTACCACATTATCTCACCCTTTGCGAGTTGAATCTAGATCAAACTACAATGGATGACTCAATAGAATATGATAAGCATCCATGTTATGACATCACAGATAATTTTATCCTTATAATGTTTACCAATGGAAATAGGTACTTTGCAAGTTTCAGCAACTTGAACAGTAGGGCCTCTCTTTACCCAACCAAGTAAATAAGATTTAGGATGGTTCTCAACTTATAGTTTCAACAAATTCACCAATCTCTTTGACACCGTTCTTACAACTTCCATTGTTCACGATCATTTCACACACTTCATTCTAGATAGAATGAAGTGAACGGAAGATGCAATGATGTTATCCCTCTTCTTTTGAGGACAAAAAGAGTTATTGTTTTACCAAAGTGTGCCTTTCTAGTTTTTCCTCCACAAAAAACTTTGCTCCTACATACTCATCTTCCACTTCAGTATCTTTTTCCTCGTTTACTGCCTCTGGTTCACCAAATTGACCCGCTTCATCTCAAAATAATTATTAGAAAGATGCCTAGTCTTTTAGCATCTATAACAAATTTCTCTAGTGAGCTTAGCATACAAATTTGCATTCCCAAACTGACCACTATTGTCAACCTTACGAATTTGCACATGGATTTGCGCCTCGAATCTGGCCTCTATTCCCAAACCAACCACTGTTTTCAACCTTATTCTTGTTAGGATTGATTGAAGCTTGTTGTGGGGCCTTTCCTTTGTTTAAAGGGGCGGATGGTGACGTTTCAACAGGTAAGGGCCTCCTATATGAAATCATACTCTTGTCATATTCCATCATTTCCTCTTTCGTTTCCATTTTAATGGCTTTTCGCAATGTCCACATATTCTGCAACCCAATTGTATCTTGAATGGCCACCTTCAAACCACCGATATACCTAGCTACCCTTTGATTTTCAGATTTTGACAAATTATTCTGCTCTGCTAATCGCATAAATTCATTAGTGTAGCTGACACAGTACGATTACCCTATGTGCATCCCAGGTACATACAATATAAAGTTTGTTCATAATCTCTAGGTAAAAATTGATCCATCAAAGACTACTTCATCTTTCTCCAAGTCCGAATCCAACTCTTTCTCTATCTCTTTTAAGCATTCAATAATTGATCACACCATATTGCTATCACAGATTTCAAAGAAATGCCACCATTTTGATCATCTTGTCCTTTGAAACATCCATAATTTCATAGAATCTTTCAATCTCTACCAATCAATCCAAGAAGTCCTCAATCTTCATGTTCCCAAAGAATGGAGGAATGCCTACTTTAATTCAATAATCATCAAAGGTATTTCGATTTTGATGATTAGGATGATACAACAGTGCTTCGAACTTCGCCTCTGATTCACTGTCTTCTACTGTACGTCTCCTATTAAATTCTCTTCAAACTACAAGCTCAGCTATCCGTTCATTGTTGATTGCCCACTGTTCATTTTGTCAATTGTTTCCAGCACTCTGCAGAAGCAATTGACGAATCTCTTCGATCTGAGTAGTAAGATGGTCAATTCGTTCGTCAATTTGTTGCATCTAAATCTATCCTATTAAATGGTATGTCACCCATGTTATGAATCAAACATATAGAGAGGGAAAGCCGATTCTAGACGCAATGCAAAATAAGAAATTAATGTGAAAACCTTAAGAATATGAAATTTCGAATCCACAAAATTATGAAGGAAATAAACTCACAAATTTTATTAGTGAATGATGATTTAAAAAAAAAGAAATAATCCCCCTATTTATAAGGGTTTAATAGACATGTAGTTTAAAATAACTAAAATTAATGAAAACAACAAACTAAAATTGAAAAAAGAAATATCTAAAATAAACTAAATGACAAAAACAATGTCAAAACTTTAAAAATCAGTTTTCGAGTCATAAAAGAACTCGAATGGCCAAAATTCATTGTACGTCAAGCAGTGAGTATTGTTCGTCTCATCGTCCTCTTTTCGGAATGGTCTTATAGGCCAAATTCGGAATTCAGATGTTTTCCCTCTACTATTACATTTTTCCATTATGTCCTACATCAGTTCAAAAGAAAAGCTTTTTTTACTAATGAACATACAATAATTTGGATACCGGGGACTTAATTAAGAAATTGGAATTAGAATTTTCAACAAGATTTTGTCGTGGGAGAGAGGTTATGTTGAACGAAAATGGAAACAAGAAATGAAATAGGACATTATATGATATGATACGATACGATACGGGAAAACGTCATTTCTTTAAAAATAAAAATTAAAAAAAGAAGTAAGGCACGACATGTTGCAGAAAAGTTATATTAAAATTATTAACTCAATTTAATAAATTCAATATTCAACTTCAGAAAGCTCTATAATATAACTAAATAACAAAAGTTTCACAATCTATCTAATTTAACTAAGATCATGACATAAAAACATTGTCATCTAAAAAGTCAAAACAATTATTGATAATGAATCAATACTCAACTAAAACAATTCATAAATTCTCAAGTCAAATTGCCTTAGCTGCATCATCCCCATCAATATCTATAACACTATCACTAACATCATTGAATAACAAGGCCTCCATCTCTGGGTCGTCTAACGAAAGATTTGCAATATCAAGCGTTCCAACATGTTCAAACAGTCAAATTGATGCCCTACTATATTCCACATTTTAGTTTTCTCAACATAGTATTGTGGGCTTCTTGTTTATAATAGACATAGATTGCTATAAACAAAAACCAAATCTTTAGCATGTTTTAGGATTTAACCTATTTCTATTAATTGAATGAACAAAAGAATATGTACTCCAGTTTCGTTCACAACATGACAAAGAACTAGTTTGTCCGATAACTCAAAAGTTACACTTTGAAGTAAAGGTGCACTTGAACCATGAGTAGCCTACCAACCTTTTGCATCCATAATGTCCCTCTTCAACCAAAGTCACATAAAATTTAAATTGGCATGTTTAAAGTACTGATTAAATAGCTAAATATTAAAATAGAAACAAACAAATATAAATATATTTTTGAAATTTATATATCAGCAAGATAATCAAACAACTTGTTTATGTAATTTAATGATTAAAAATATATTCAATTATATGGTGAATTACCTACTTTACTCCAAGTGGGAATAATTGCTCTATGCACATCTACTATTTTATTCAACGTCTCAAGACTCTCGACAAACATTCATTGTTTGATAAAGGCGGTACAATAATTAAAACATTTAGGTTTATGTTAAAATCTAGCATTATAATGCTTTTACATAATAAATGAAGCCTATAATTTAAGTTACTTTTAAGCCTAACCCCAAAACTATGTTTAACTTTTGATTAGGGCTCCTGATTAAGGTTTTTTTTTTGTCAAAATTCTGATTTTTTTTTATGCAAAGTTTTCTGAAAGTTTCCATGGAGTTTTTGAATTTCATTAAAAAAGATAATTTTTTTTTCGAGCTTTCAAAACGCTTTTGGGAAAACTAGTTTTTGTTTCAGAAACGTTTTTGAAATGGAAAGCTAGCATGTAGAGAGTGTGGAGTTGTGTTTCTCAAACCACACTTTCATAAGTGAAAATGCGATTTGTCCCACTTGTACTCCTATGGATAGTTGGCTCTTGGGCATTGGCTAATACATGGTCACTCGAGTTGTGCTTTCTCTTGACCATTGTGGACCATTGATCTAATCCTAAGGCTGAGATTTAGTCGTCCAAAATTAATGCCTTTGGAGACTTTTGCGGCATTGGGTCTTTCATCAGTCGGTCTTTTTTTCAAGGATAGTCTCTTGTGTAGTAACCCAAATTTTCATAGAATAAAATTTGATTTATGTACGCTAAGTTTTAATATTTTAAAACTTTAGGGACTAAAATATATACAAAGTAAAATTGAATTTTATTTGGGTTAAAATGTAGATATTGACGGAGCGACAATAAGTATATGAATATTGGTCTCGTTGGAAAGCTCGTATTTAATCATGCATGTTAGGCTCGAGAAAAAGTGAATTTGGAATAATGGAGCTTAAATTATTGAGGTCGAAAGATTTAGCCATAAAATATTATTATGATTATGATTATTATTATTATTATTATTTTTAATTTGAGTATCTATTGTATTTAGAGGATTCTTGTGCAAGATTTTAGGTAGGGGTAGGTGAGTGATTGATTTGTTTGTTAGATATAATATAAAAAAAAATTAAAGAGAGAGAGAGAGAGGATGAGGAAAGCTACGTGAGTGAGAGAGGGGAAAATATGGGTAGACATGAGTACTGAGTAGTGGTTGGAAACTGATTATTTTCTTTATTTAATAAGCATTTTGAACCAAAGAAACATCACCACGTGGACGGAAAATGCACGGATTTAAGTGATAGGACTTGGTCAGATATCTTTCTTCAAAATTCTGTTTTCCTATTTTTATCCATAATCACATCCACTTCTACACGTTTCCCTCACAATACACAAGCTCTTTGAAAAATAAGGTATAACTGTCTATAGTCTATGCACATAAACACATTATGCACGAAAATAGAGATACAAAAATATAAGTGCATTGCTTACAGTGATAGAAGAGGCAGAAAAAGAAAAGAAAAGACGGGAACGTGATTTTGTTTTGACTTTCAAAAATTAAAGCAGTTTAATAACGTAGGATATGAGGTGCTGCATTTTTTTTAATGTCCTGTTTAATTTTATTTTATTTTTTTACACGTTGACGAATTTTATACTCATAAAAATAAAGTTATGATATCAATGTATGATACAAATGATATGGCCATTCCGGTACAATGAAATGAAATTAAATGCTATGATGTGAGCTCTTATCGGATGTTAAAGTTATGCGACGGTATGATATTCTGACACATGTTTTAAAATTATTATTCGGGATTGCACCATTAAAATCTGATATCCTACTGAGTATTCCCATGTACTCACCATTTTCCTACACCATACAGGTTAGACCGGGTCGTGTCGGAGCGTGATGGTTCGATGGTGTGGTTGTGCTTGCTTTTGCTGATGAAAATCTAGATTTCAACAATTAATTTTTTTCTTTGTCATAAACATTTATTTTAAAACTGATTTATCGTTTATGTTTATTTGACATGGAGGTCTTAAAATTGAGTTTTTGGTTAAAAGTTCGTATCAAATTATCTCATTTTCCTTTAGTGTTATTTTATATTAATGGGAGCAAAAATTGTACTTAGGATTAATTGCATAGGATAGAATTAAACTTGTGCATGTGTGAATTTACTGCAGAGTGTAGTGAAAATTAGTCATATGATCGAATCCATTTATTTAATTATTTTATCAAAATTTTCTGAAATCGAATCTGCTTTTCAATAGTTGAATTCCCCAGATGTAGTTTTCGTTTGAGTTAAATATTATTTTACCCACCAATTTTACTGAACACGTATTTAACGTATTAATTGTTAACAGGCTATTCCATAGCCTAGCAATGTAGGGTGGGAAGTTTTTCTTTTAATAAAATAAGGCAAATTGTTGGTTGTTTTCTCACAATTTGGGGTGTGATCCACGCATAGAGGAAAGAGAAAGTTTAGTATGCTTTGAATTGGGAATTGGTTTTGTACTATATATAATATAATATACATGTATATATATGACATTCATTACTACGTGTATGCGTGCAGTCAAATGGAAAATTATTTCACACGTTAATAAGGGATTTTATATCGAATTCTTTAAGAACAAATAAATTTTGTATGCTATTTTTATGTACACGTCGAAGAATATGGCGAAGAAACAAGAATATATCTATATATATTTTTCCAAAATATATATATATATATATATATATACACACACACACACACACACGGTGCTATGCGCAGAATTTATATTTGTTGCAGCAGCTAGTCACTGGTGAGAATCTGTCTCATGCACTAGGACGGAAGAGCAGCAACATAATTTGACTTGGGAGCAGTTTAAAGACGAAGTGATGGCAAAATATTTCTCACAGGCTTTGAGGGACTTCAAGGAATCAGAATTTCTGCAACTCAGATAGGGAAACATGTCACTTACTGATTACAAGAGGCAATTTGAGCAGCTCTCAAGCTATGCCTCGCACTTGGTGGATACTGAAGTTAAGAAGATTAGGAGGTTCGAGAATGGACTGCGCCCTGAGATCGGCATGATCATTATGTCCCATCGTTTCACCTCATATCGTGAAATGTTGGAGAGGGCTCATGCTATTTCATATCAGAGGACCTCATTTGAACAGTATGCCCAGCAGAGTAAGGAGTCGTTGGGGAAAAGGAAATGGAGTGATCAAAACAAGAACAGACGCAACTGGCAGAATAAAAGGCCAAACACAGGAATTCGCATTGGTGGGACGAGTGGAAGTATTACCCCCTGTCCTAAGTGTAATAAACTCGACATGGGTGAATGCTGGTTCGGGAAGAATGTGTGCTTTAGGTGTGGTAAGCCTGGACACATCGTTCTCAACTGTCCAGAGCCTCCAAAGAAGAAAGATGATGATCAAGACCAAAACAAGAAAGGAAAGGCACGAGTTTTCACACTGAATCAGCATGAGGCGGAGCAGGTTCCGAATGTGATAGCAGGTATTTATTAATTTTTCTTTTTTTTACATACCTGTCTATGTTCTTTTTACCTAGGACTAAACATCGTTTCATTTCTGTCCTTTGGTTGCTAGTCTAACATTATAATTACAAAAACAGGTATTCTATTATTATCCAATGTGCCTGCTTACGTACTTTTTGATTCTGGGGCAACCAATTCTTTTATATCTGCATCCTTCGTCACTAGGTCCAACTTTGCATCTGTGAGAACAAATAATGAATTAGAGGTTAGCATTCCATCAGGAAAAACTCTTTGCACAAACCAGATGACTAAGTCTATGAAGTTAGAGATTGATGGGAAAATATTGGAGGCAGAATTATACCTCTTGGAAATGAAAGATTTCGATGTTATCTTAGGCATGGATTGGTTAGGACTTAATCATGCTACCATTCGATGTCATGAAAAAGAAGTGCTATTTCATAGACCAGGAGAGGAAGAGTTTCGTTTCTTTGGAGCAAAGTTCAAGTCCCTACCTCGTCTTATATCAGCTATACAAGCGGAGAAGATGTTAAGAAAGGAGTCATGCCAGGGATTCTTGGTTAACATTATCGGTTCTCAACATACAGAAACGAATGTTAACGATATTAATATCGTGCAAGACTTTGCAGATGTGCTCCCAGAAGATTTGCTTGGCATTCCACCAGGTAGGCAAGTGGAATTTACAATTGATTTAATTCCTGGAGCAGCGCCAGTATCTAAGGCCCCGTACAGAATGGCACTGAAAGAACTTCAAGAATTGAAGTTGCAATTGGAGGAATTGCTGGATAAAGGTTTCGTTCGACCGAGTGTACTCCTTGGGAGCTCCTGTACTTTTTTTCAAGAAGAAGGATGGGAGTATGATGATGTGCATTGACTATCGAGAATTGAACCATCTGACCATCAAAAATAAGTATCCGTTGCCAAGAATAGAAGATTTGTTTGACCAGTTAAGGGGTGCTTCGGTGTTTTCAAAGATCGACTTGAGGTCAGGGTATCATCAACTTGAGATCAGGGCAAGCGATATATCGAAAAACTGCTTTCAGGACTCGGTATGGGCATTATGAATTCACTGTCATGCCTTTTGGTTTGACCAGTGCTCTGACTGTATTTATGGATCTCATGAACAGAGTGTTCCATCAATACTTAGATCAGTTTGTCATAGTATTTATTGACGACATACTCTTGTACTCCAAAGATAAGAAGCAGCATGAGGAACAACTCCGAATAGTACTTGAGACTTTGAGAAATGAGAAATTATATGTTAAATTCAAGAAGTGTGAATTTTGGCTTGATCGCGTAGGTTTCCTTGGTCATGTGGTTACCACCCAAGGAATCGAAGTAAATCCTGCTAAAGTGGAAGCAGTAACAAATTGGCCAAGTCCGACTAGTGTGGGTGAAGTCAGCAGTTTCTTGGGATTGGCCGGCTATTACAGAAGATTCATTGAAGGTTTCTCAAAAATAGCAAGGCCGATGACTCAGTTAACAAGAAAGGGCGTGAAGTTTCAGTGGACGGAAAAATGTGAAAAATGTTTTCAAGAACTCAAGCAGAGGCTAGTCTCAGCACCTGTATTGATGATACCTAAAGGTTCAGAGGGATTTGTGATCTATAGCGATGCCTCAAAGCATGGTTTGAGTTGTGTACTTATGCAGCATGGAAAAGTGGTTGATTATGCCTCGAGACAGTTGAAGCAGTATGAACAAAACTACCCAACACACGACTTGGAGCTTGCAGCGGTAGTTCACGCCTTAAAGATATGGCGTCATTATCTCTATGGTGGGAGGTGTGAAATTTATACAGACCACAAGAGTTTTAAATACTTCTTCACATAGAAGGAATTGAATATGAGACAGAGGAGATGGTTGGAACTAGTAAAAGATTACGACTACATGATTCATTACCATTCGGGTAAGGCTAACGTAGTTGCAGATGCCCTAAGCAGAAAGACAGGATCACAGTTAACAGTTCTACCCATAGTGCAGAAACACTTGGTAAGAGACTTTGAGAAATTGAAATTGGAAGTTATCACGCCACCGACTCAGACTACAGCAAGAGTAAGAGCGTTTATGATTCGGCCTATTCTTTGTGATCGAATCAAGGAGGCAAATAAGGATCCATTTCTACAGAAGATAAAGGCTAAGGTTGGCACAAACAAACGTATGGGATTTGAAATGTCTGCAGATAATGTCCTGACTTTCAAAGGAAGGTTATGTGTACCTAAAGATGAAAGTATAAGAAATGAGATACTGGAAGAGGCTCAGTCTACCCCGTATTCAGCACATCCAGGTGGTATGAAAATAAATCGAGATCTCCGAGATATATTTTGGTGGAGAAATATGAAGAGAAGAATTGGTCAATTCATTGAAAAATGTTTTATCTGTCAGCAGGTCAAGGCAGAACACCAAAGACCATCAGGACTACTAAAATCATTGGATATTCCAGAATGGAAGTGGGAACATATAACGATGGACTTTGTGGTAGGCCTTCCAAGGACAGCAAAAGGTCACAATGCTATTTGGGTAGTGGTTGATCGTTTGACGAAGTCAACCCATTTTCTACCAATCAAGGTGAACTTCAACATGGAACAGTTTGCACAGCTATACATCAAAGAGATAGTCAGATTGCATGGAGTTCCAGTCACTATTGTTTTAGATAGAGATCCGAGGTTCACGTCTAAATTTTGGAAAAGTTTGCAGACAGCCATGGGGACGAAACTGAAGTTTAGTACTGCTTATCATCCACAGATAGATGGACAATCAAAAAGAACCATTCAAACCCTTGAGGATATGTTGCGGGCATGTGTTTTGGATCTTGGAGGTAGTTGGGAGACACACCTGCCTTTAGTGGAATTTGCTTACAACAATAGCTTCCAGGCCACTATAGGTATGGCCCCATACGAAACTCTTATGGTAGGAAGTGCAGATCCCCTATCCATTGGGTTGAGGTTGGAGATAACAGAATTTTAGGTCCTAAAATTATTGAACGAACAGTTGGGGCAGTTGACAAGATTAGAGCCAGAATAAAGACTGCACAGGACCGACAAAAGAGTTATGCAGATCTTAGGAGAAAGGATTTGGAATTTAGTGTGGGCGACAAAGTTTTCCTTAAAGTAGCACCCATGAAGGGCGTTTTGAGATTTGGCAAGAAGTGAAAGTTGAGACCGTGATTTATTGGACCTTTCGAAATCCTTGAAAGGATTGGCGTTATGGCTTACCGACTTGCCTTACCCCCTGAACTTGCAGCAGTGCATAACGTGTTTCATATATCGATGCTCAGAAAATATATTCATGACCCCAATCATGTAATAAGTTACCAGACATTGGATGTACAAAAGGATTTATCATATGAAGAAACCCCGACGATGATTTTGGAGAGAAAGCTACATCAACTCAAAAATAAAGAGGTTTCCTTAGTCAAGATCCAGTGGCGAAATCATGGACTTGATGAGTCAACTTAGAAGAAAGAAAAGGAGCTCAAAGCCAAGTATCCAGAGCTCTTTGAGTAACCAAGGTAAATTTTCGAGGACGAAAATATTTTAAGGAGGGAAGATTGTAGTAACCCAAATTTTCATAGAATAAAATTTGATTTATGTATACTAAGTTTTAATATTTTAAAAGTTTAGGGACTAAAATATATACAAAGTAAAATTGAATTTTATTCGGGTTAAAATGTAGATATTGACGGAGCGACAATAAGTATATGAATATTGATCTCGTTGGAAAGCTCGTATTTAATGATGCATGTTAGGCTCGAGAAAAAGTGGATTTGGATTAATGGAGCTTAAATTATTGAGGTCGAAAGATTTAGCCTTAAAATATTATGATGATTATGATTATTATTATTATTTTTTTAAATTTGAGTATCTATTGTATTTAGAGGATTCTCGTGCAAGATTTTAGGTAGGGGTAGGTGAGTGCTTGATTTGTTTGTTAGATATAATATAAAAAAAATTAAAGAGAGAGAGAGAGAGAGGATGAGGAAAGCTACGTGAGTGAGACAGAGGAAAATATGGATAGACATGAGTACTGAGTAGTGGTTAGAAACTGATTATTTTCTTTATTTAATAAGCATTTTGAACCAAAGAAACATCACCACATGGACGGCAAATGCACGGATTTAAGTGATAGGACTTGGTCAGATATCTTTCTTCAAAATTCTGTTTTCCTATTTTTATCCATAATCACATCCACTTCTACACGTTTCCCTCACAATACACAAACTCTTTGAAAAATAAGGCATAACTGTCTATAGTCCATGCATATAAACACATTATGCACGAAAATAGAGATACAAAAATATAAGTGCATTGCTTACAGTGATAGAAGGGGCAGAAAAAGAAAAGAAAAGACGAGAACGTGATTTTGTTTTGACTTTCAAAAATTAAAGCAGTTTAATAAGGTAGGATATGAGGTGCAGCATTTTTTTTAATGTCCCGTTTAATTTTTTTTTTTTTACACGTTGACGAATTTTATACTCATAAAAATAAAGTTATGATATCAATGTATGATACGAATGATATGGCCATTCCGGTACAATGAAATGAAATGAAATGTTATGATGTGAGCTCTTATCGGATTTTAAAGTTATGCGACGGTATGATATTCTGACACATGTTTTAAAATTATTATTCGGGATTGCACCATTAAAATCTGATATCCTACTGAGTATTCCCATGTACTCACCCTTTTCCTACACCATACAGGTTAGATCGGGTCGTGTCGGAGCGTGATGGTTCGATGGTGTGATTGTGCTTGCTTTTGCTGATGAAAATCTAGATTTCAACAATTAATTTTATTTCTTTGTCATAAACATTTATTTTAAAACTGATTTATCGTTTATGTTTATTTGACATGGAGGTTTTAAAATTGAGTTTTTGGTTAAAAGTTCGTATCAAATTATCTCATTTTCCTTTAGTGTTATTTTATATTAATGGGAGCAAAAATTGTACTTAGGATTAATTGCATAGGATAGAATTAAACTTGTGCATGTGTGAATTTACTGCAGAGTGTAGTGAAAATTAGTCATATGATCGAATCCATTTATTTAATTATTTTATCAAAATTTTCTGAAATCGAATCTGCTTTTCAATAGTTGAATTCCCCAGATGTAGTTTTCGTTTGAGTTAAATATTATTTTACCCACCAATTTTACTGAACACGTATTTAACGTATTAATTGTTAATAGGCTATTCCATAGCCTGACAATGTAGGGTGGGAAGTTTTTCTTTTAATAAAATAAGGCAAATTGTTGGCTGTTTTCTCACAACTTGGGGTGTGATCCACGCATAGAGGAAAGAGAAAGTTTAGTATACTTTGAATTGGGAATTGGTTTTGTACTATATATAATATAATATACATGTATATATATGACATTCATTACTACATGTGTATGCGTGCAGTCAAATGGAAAATTATTTCACACGTTAATAAGTATATATATATATATAGAATATATATATATATATATGTATATCTATATATATATATATATATATACACACATATATATATGTATGTATATCTATATATATATACACACACACACATACACACACACACACACACACACACACACACACATATATATATATATATAAACTAATATTTACTTCTTTTTACAAATTTGAGTAAATTACATTTTCCTAATTATATATAATGGCATTCCAAGTTGTCCAAATTCAAGTGACAATTTTGGTAGCGATTCAACCCTTTAAAAAAATTGGATCGTTACATCTTGAGTTTCTCTCTCTTGTTTTATTGTCTCTGTTTTTCTTTTCCTCTTAGATTTGGAGATTTTTTGGTGATTTTTGGAATAATCTTTGTTGTTAGATGATGGTAGAATGTTTGTACAGTGTTTTAGGCCTTGATTGTGGCTGGTAAACCTGTATTGAGTTCTTGGAAAGGTTCTGTCTAGGCTTGTAGGCTAGGGTTCGAGTTATTGTAAGATCCTTGTGGATTGATGACCATATAGTGGGTCTGATTTGGTTTTCTAAGCTATTAGTACCTTTGAGCCTCTCAGATTATGTCGTGTTTGGCTGGACTAGATGAACAATCTGCCTGTTCGATTTATGTTCTTGCCTCTCTTTTTTACTGTTTTAATATTGCTTGTGGGTTTTGGCCGATAATCCCTACAAATCTAGTATCAGAGCTCGATTTTCGAGGCATCCGTGTGATATACCTTGCCCTGCGGTTACTATGTAAGTTGAGAAAAGTAAACCATCACGCATATTCTGGTTCTTTCTTGATTTGCATTATTCAATTTTTTCTTTTCTCTTAAAATTTTGCTATCCTATCCAGATCTTAAAGATCTGCATAGATATTTAAGGAGACTAACTTTCTGTCAAGTGTGTGGGTTAAAACATAAAGGTTGGTTAGTTTTTGACTGATTCCAATTTTGGTAGGTGATAGGGTAATCCTTGAAATTCTTTTGATTGTACTGTTGTTCAACGATGCTGTGGGTGAGAATCTTACCTTAAAAGAACTTGTATAATTTGGTGCACAAAATTGCATGTCAATTGAATTCTGGATTAATTACTAACATTATACATTCTGCATTGATAATTGATCTGACAATAGGAGCATGTTTAGGTATTATACGATGTTCTTTATATTTGTTGTGTAATTCTTTGAATTTCCAACACGTTGACTGCTTGTGCTTACTGCTTCAGTTGGATAGTTGTTTTTCGTTCTGTGATCTACCTTCCTTTTAACATATTAAGAAGTTTCTTGGTTTTTTGTTAATCATAAATTGAGGTATCTGTCATGGCTTCCAATAGTAACCACCCTTTTACAGAACCTATGATGGTTTGAAGGTCGAATTATCACAATTCGATAGTAAGGGGGATTACTCAATCTGGAAGTAGAAAATAAGGGTTATATTGGTCCAACAAAAGGTTGCTAAAGCCCTGGATGACCCTGATAAATATTCTAATGAACTTAAAGATAAACATGATGAGATTCTTGAAATGAATGAAATAGCTTATAGCTCGATTATCCTGCCCTTATCTGATAATATAGTAAGGCAAGTAGAGCAATCCAAAATTGCTAGGGATCTATGGACAGCCTTAGATAACTTGTTCTTGACCAAGACTTTACCAAATAAAATTTATCTCCTGGAAAAATTGTTCAGTTTTAAAATGGATGACCGGAAGACTTGAAACCAATTTGAGTGATTTTAGCATACTAGTGAAAAGTCTTGCTCATAAAGATAAAAATTTTGAAAATGAGGATCTTGCAGTGATCCTTCTAAACTCCTTACCTGATTCTTATAAGGATATCAAAAATTCTATAAAATACTCAAGAGATACTATAACACAATCAATCATTACCAACGCCCTAAGATCTAGAAAATTGGAAGTCAAGAAAGAATCTAAACGTAATTCAAGATATGAGAGTTTATTTGTGAGAGGAAGAATAGAAAAGAGAGAAAATAATTCACAGAATAAAATATTCAAGTCCAAATCCAAAACCAGATATAAATCAAGAGACAAAAGCAATAAAAAATGCTATCGCTGTGGAAAACTTGGACATTTCAAAAGAGATTGCTTTGAGTCAAACAAGAAGCTAAAAGAATCCAGCAACATTGAGCTAAATAATGCTACTATAAGTTCTGAACTTGACAGCCTTCTTGTAATGATTGTGACAAATGAAGAAACAGACACTGGCTAGATTTTAGGCTCTGGATGTTCGTTTCATATGTGTCCAAATAAATCTTGGTTTCATAACTACAAGGAGATAGAACCCAGGAAAGTATATATGGGGTGATAACAATTCACAAAATGTTCTTGGAATTGGTGACAGTTCAATCAAAATGTATGATGGAATTGCCAGGCAGATTAAAAATGTGAGATATGTCCCAAACCTAAAAAGAAACCTGATTTCATTGGGAATTCTTGAAGATGAGGGACATACATTTAAATATGAAAACAACACACTGAAAATCTTGAAAGGGTCTCTTGTAGTCATGAAGGGGCCCAAAAGGAACGGGCTATACTACTTAATGGGAAAACTGTTAATTCCTAGGACTCGAGATATGTAACTATAACTGAGAGCAAATCTGAATTGTGGCATTGTAGAATGGGTCATATTGGAAATAAGAGCTTAAAGTATCTTAATGACCAGAAATTGTTTGGAAAAGATAAAGTTGAACCCCTTAACTTTTGTGAAACATGTGTGCTAGGATAGTCTCATAGAGTGAATTTTGAGACCGGGTCACACAGCACGAATAAACCATTAGACTATGTCCATGCAGATTTGTGGGGGCTAGAAAACCACCCAACCTTTGGTGGAAATAAATATTTTCTTTCTATAATTGATGATTATTCTAGAAAGGTCTGGACCTACAATTTGAAATTCAAAATTGAAAATTTTCAAATATTCAGATTGTGTTTAAAGATGGTTGATAACCAATTGGATAAGAAATTGAAAACCTTAAGGACAGATAATGGGTTGAAATTTTGCAACGCTGAATTTGACAATTTTTGCAAGCGAAATGGAATAATTAGACATAGAACTGCTAAGCACATACCCCAATAAAATGGGGTTGCTGAAAGAATTAATAGAACCCTGATGAATAAATTAAGCTAATTTTTCAAGAATTTTAGACCAGGCTTCTGATAAACTTTGATTTTCTGCTAGCCCAGTACTAACTCTTCGATATATCTCTTGCTAGAAGTAACCATAATCCCATTGATGTATGCTGATCAATTCTTGGCTTATAAAAGGGTTTTAGGCAGAAGCTCTATGTACTGTTGTCTACCTTATAAATAGGTCCCATTGTAGTTTTGTAGAGTTTAAAACTCTACAGGAACTATGGACTGGAAAACCACCAAATCTATCACACTTGAGAGTCTTTGGATGTGCTGCATATGCACATTAGATTGAGGAAAAATTAGACCTCGAGGCTACAAAGTGTGTTGTCCTTGGATACCCTAAAGGGATTAGAGGGTACAGGTTCTGGGTACTTGGTATTAAGGGAATAAAGATCATTAACAACAAAAATGTAGTGTTTAATGAGATTGAGATGCCTTGCTTGAAGAATAAAATGGATAAATCAGATCTGGCTGAAAAGTGTACTTCCCAAAAATGAGGTGAAGTTAGCAAAATTAAGTAATAACAAATCTGATATAACTAAACTAAGACTTGTACAATCTATTGAAAGTATAGAAAACACTGATGAAGGTGAAGTTAATCTATCCCAAACAGAAACTGAAACAAAATTTGAAAATGTGGCATCTAACTACTGGGAAAATTAAGCTAGTCCCCAAGATTATCAATTGGTGAGAGATAGGGAAAGGAGACAGATTAAACCTAACCCTAGGTATGAAATGAATAATCTAATTGAATTTGCCCTCATCTCTGGTAAAAATTTAAAACATTTTAAACCCCTATCTTATGAAGAAGTTATGAATAAATCTAAATCAAAAGAATGGAAAGAAGCAGTGAAAGAAGAAATGAAATCCCTTCCTGAAAATAAAACGTGCAAACTTGTAAAGAAGCCAAAGAATCAAAGAGTGATTCAATGTAAGTGATCTTTAAGTTGAAAGGAGGGATTTTAGATTCTGACCCTTTGAGGTATAAGGCAATGCTTGTAGCCAAAGAGTTCACTCAAAGGGAGGAAGTTGATTGCAATGAAATTTTTTCACCTGCAATCAAATATAAAACCATAAGACTCATTTTTGCTCTAGTTGTTCAATTTGATTGGGAGCTTGAACAATTAGACATGAAAACTGCCTTTTTACATGAAAAATTGGAAGACATTTATATGTGTCAACCACAAGGTTTCAAAAAAAAGGGAAATCTAATTTTGTTTGTAAATTGTAAAAATCTCAATATGGACTCAAACAAAGTCCAAGACGGTGGTATATACGGTTTAACACATACGTTTTGAAATTGGTTTTAGAAGGAGAGAATATGACCATTGTTTATACTATAGTAACTCTAAAACCGGAATTGACACATATCTACTACTCTATATAGATTAAATGCTTCTGGCCAGCTAGAATAATAAGGCTGAAAAATCTATTAAGGTCTAAATTTGACATGAAAGACTTGGGAAATGCCAAGAAAATTTTAGGGGTGGTGATAAATTAAAATAGGCAAGAAAATATGCTAACTATATCGACAAGAACCCTATCTGCACAATGTTATAGCGAAGTTTGGCATGAAAGAAGTTAAGTCTATCAATGTTCCCCTTACTGCCCATATAAATCTCTCATCTGCCCAATGTCCTAAAATAAAATAGGAGATTAAAGTTATGACAAATATTCCATATATCAATGCTATTGGATCTGTTATGTTTTCCATGATTACAACACGACTAGTTCTTACATATTCAATCAGTTTTTAAGTAGGTTTATGGCAAACACTGGAAAATCGCATTGGGCTGGGTTAAAGTGGCTATTTAGATACATTGCTAGGACACTAAATGTAGGATTAGTGTTCAAAATGGGATCAAAACCATTAATTCTTAAAGGTTATGTGGATTCTGATTTTGTTGGAGATAAATGTCAAAGAAAGTCAACAACTACCTTCTTTTTTATACTTGGTGATAATTGTATTATTGGAAGTCTCAACTTCAATCAATTGTAACTTTGTCCAGCACTGAACTAAGTATGTGGCAATTATTAAATGTGTAAAAGAATGCATATGGCTTAAAAGGATCTTGATTGAACTGAATTTTTTGAATATTCCACCTGTGATAATAACAGATAGTCAAAGTGCTCTATTTTTAAGCAAAAATCCTGTCTATTATGAAAGGTCAAAATACATTGAGGTGAAGTATCATTTTAGGATCAGGTATAATTACCTTTACCAAACATCCCTATACTTTTAGAAAATTCAACCTTGGAGATTTCTTTTTCCATAGCTCATATGGAGTTTTAATTTTGTCTTTTACTTGATTCAATATGTAACAAAAAATTAGGGCAGCTAGAGCTTATGAGTATAATATTTATCACATCCATTAAAGTTCTATTTTTCCTTTCTGCAATACCATTGGATTGTGGGGAATAAGGAGGTGTCACTTCGTGTATTATACCATTATCCTCACAGTAATCCTTATGATTTTTCCCAGAATATTCTCTTCCTCTATCGGACCTAAAAAAATTTATCTTACGTTCTAATTGATTTTTGACCTCTTCTTTATAGATTTTGAACTTATCATAGAAGTCGTCATTCGTTTTCAATAAATAAATATAGCAATACTTAGAATTAGGGCTATAAGCAAAAACCGCCAAACCGAAAAATTGAACCGAAATCACATTTTAGAAATCGACGGTTTGATGCCATGTGGACCCATCAATGAAATGGTTTTGAACCAAAACAAACCGGTCAAAAGGGTAGTTATTCTTAGGTTGGAAATTTTTCCTATAGTAGTGAAAGTTTTTCTTAAACTTATTACCTCGAGACTTAAATTGCTTTGTGGAGCTGGTAGCGGTTTTTGAATTTTCTACCAAGTTTGCCTTGGCATGTGATTCATCAACTTTGTTGATTTGATTTCTATAATGTTCTTCTATTCTCAAAGAATTGAGTACTTGGTTCAATGTTAAAATCCCTTGCTTATGTCTAAGACTTTTAGTAAAGTCCAACCAAGAAGGTGGAAGTTTATCAATAAGGCAGGAAACCTTATAGTCCTCACTAAAATTTGACCCTTTTTCTTCCACATGCCATAGTAAATCTTGAAATTGATGGATTTGCTCATTTATAAATTTTTCATCAACAATAACATATTTATTAAAAGTTGAAGCGTTAAATCTATTGACTCTAGTGTCCATATTCTTCCTCTAAAGTTTTCCAAAGCTCTTTGGCACTCTTGATATTTGGATAAATATCATAAAGTCTATTAGTAAGAGCACTTAAAATTTGATTATGACAATGAAATTCAATTTGTTCTGGGTTATACTAAAAGGTAGATTCTTTACCTTCATTATCTTCTTTTATAGCATAAATTGAACCTAGAACAGTTAACCAATATTCTGTTTTGTTTTGTTTTTTTTCCATCTTTTAAAATTTCTTGTATAAAAGTTTTCCGGTTTAGCACTATTAGTATCTTCATGTGATGTCATTCTTACACTATGAACTACGAAGACAAATATATATATTCTAAGATTTAAACTATTTGTGATAGTAATTTGTGAATGCAATTAAAAATTACGTGCATAATAATGCAAAGTAAAATTCAGGTAAACATAGCAAACCAGTAAATAACAATCCACGACTTTTTATTACACAAACCACTCACACAATTGTAGATTGTTGTAAAAATAACGTGATTTGTGTAACGAATTATCGATTATAAGCATGAGTTAAATAAAGTAAATATGAGAATAGAGTTAGAAAAGTCAACCTAAGAAAGTCGCGATAACCGCTATCCTAAAGTCGTGTGGCATCCCCTTCGTGTGGGTACTTTCAACACTGTACAGCTCCAAGATAAAACTCTTATAGATCGCAACCGATTCTCCTTCTATGAGCACGACTATATGAAGAGAAAAAACAAGCCCTTGTCAATTGCAAAGAATTATAGAATAAGATAATATAAAATAATTAGAGAGTAATATGTAAAGAGTAGAGAGTATTTTTGTGTTTGATTTGTTGTGTAAAACAATGAGAAATCCACCTCCTTTTATAGTAGAAAAATTCAAATATCTCATAATGAAAATTAATCAAATTCAA
>NW_019267546.1:90117-126014 GCF_002742605.1 Olea europaea var. sylvestris
CCACCAACCACCCAATTATTGACTTTCCATCTTCCTGACATAATACAATGTATTTTAAGATTTTTTGACTTTTAACTTTATGAACTATTAAATCCGTGTGCTGAATTAACATTTTAAATCAGAGTCCTATATAAAAAAAAATAAAAAATAAAAATAAAAAATAAAAAAAAAATATCTAAGCCTTCTATGTGTTTGTTATGTTATGAAATTATGACTTTTATAAATGGCCAACTCATCCTTTGACATGATTTTGATTTTCAATTGCCCATTTGTTGGAATTGACTTAGTCTTGAGTTTCTTTGTCCCATATAATCCCTTCAATCAAACATTTACTTTGGCCAAACTATTAATGATTGACCAAATCTGGTCTTTCTTAAATGGTCAAAATGAATTCTATTTAACTCTTTAAAAATATATTTTACCTCTTCAAATTTAGAAATTCGTTCAAAATTCAAAGCCATTGTGCAACATTTGAATTTAGATTTATGAGGATGTAAATGAGGATGCAAAATATATTTTGGAAATACCAATTATATATATATATATGTCATTTGGCTTAATTTTAATTAATTATTTCACAGATAAACTTTTAAGACAGTTTTTCTAGTAATCGATTTCAAAGATGATCCCATGAAGTTGTGATTCATTTTGGACATGTAGAACCATTTCAAGAGGGCCTAGTAGCGGTATTAAATGGATGTGCAGAGTTGAATCGGCCCACTTCAGGCCCATAAATCTGCCCCGTAAAAATTGGTTTGGGCTAAGTCAAACTATCTTCCAAATGTGAGGATCGGATGGAACCGTAGACCATGGCTACTTGCAGAAATACCATTAATTTAGGGGGTGCTTTCGTAAAATCATTTTAAGCATGGGTTAAAACACAACCCATGTTTGGTCTCCATCTTAGAAAAAGTTCATTTTTCTCTTTCATATTTTTAACCATACATTTTTCGATAAAATAATATTAGATGTACATTCAAAACATATTTATCATTTTTAATCACATATCCTTCAAAAAATCATTATTTCAAAATACATTTTTCTCCAAAATCTATATTAATGAAGTCCAAATAGGGGCATAAATACTAAAATTCAGCACATTATCACTAAAAGAAATACGGTGAAAATATTCGAATGAAAAAAGAGACGAGTCGAATCTTGCAAGTTTCAAATCATTGAAGAATAATATGTTTGTTTATGCAGGTTTGATGGTCTTGCGGACAATGATAAACACATTTAGAATTATGTGTTAATTTATTAATTGTGAATATGTTACATGAGTAGATTAATTCATTCTTATCCATGTATAATTTGATACTATTTATTCCCGTGATTTAAGCTTAGCATTATGAGGTAATGAGTTGATTCATATGTTTGATAGGTTGAAATATTCGAACTTAGATGCTAACCAAAAATATAAAAAATACTACATTATACAATCTTTAAAACAAAATTAGCATAGTTTGGGGATGTTTGATTTGTTATAGGAAGATATTGATATGAACAGGAATATTATGTATGTAAAGTTTGTGTGGATTATCGAAAGCTTATAAGATGAAAACAGATGAAAATCTTAAGTTATGGTTCAATTTTTTAGAATGAGTGTCTAATGAGTAGCATTGCACTAATCATGGCAAAAAAATAATAATAAAAATAATAATAAAAATAATTATCATTGTGAAACGTCTCTTCATAGCCTTTATAAGTTGAGTGATTAAGCATGAAATGGTATTTAAAATATGGTCCCTAGTTGTCATCTGACTAAAGAGTCATCAGTCAAAAAGCTCACCAAAAAGGTCATTTAAAAAGTCTTGTGAAGAGAAATCTACACATAAGTTAAGCAAAAAAACTAATTATTATTGAATTATGTAATACCTGCATTGGTTAAGTTCCAAAACTTATTTGAGAGAATTAGATCTTTGATTAGGGACTGTTAGCCAATTTGAATTTTCTTGTAATTAGTAAAATCAATCTAAACTAGAGAGAGTGGGGATAAGTATAAAAATTCAACCTTAGATTATACATTGATAAAAGAATAATAAGAATAGGTTTGGGGTGTGTGAATCTTACGAGTAATAAAGGGGTAAATTTGACTATTGAGGATTGACAATTGAAACAACCTTTGAATTTATAATATTATATTTAATTCTACACACACACACACACACAGAGACATACATACATACATTGGAGATGTTGATATTGATTTTGGTATTCTAACCTTGAACCTACATATGAATTTAATACAATTATTTCAATCCTGAGAATAAATGGCAGGTTATCTAGCCAAACTTTGTTGCATGTAAGTTTGTTTGTTGAGTTAGGTTATCATCTTGCTTGAGGGCAAACAAATATTTTGAGTATAGGGTGTTTGATAAGTGTATTTTATAAGCTTATTCAAACCTTTAAATATAGATATTTAGAAGGTCTTTGATTAATTATGATCTAATTAAATCAATAACATCTTCATTCTTCATTTTGATTAATTATGATTGGACGTGTAAAATAGTGATAAAATGACGAAAAAGAGTGAATTCCAAAGTTTGGGAATCTAATTGTAACTTTTTAATATTTAATTTGAACCATAGAATGAAGATGTTATAGATTCAATTGGACGCAATTAGAAGTTAAATTATTGAAATTGCAAGAGAATGATCTAAAAGAATCAAAAATCGAATTTGGAAACCAAACTGCATTCTGCAAAAATTACAACTAGGCGCTATACCTCAATGCATAAGAGCAAGGTTGCTGAAATTCTACCGAAACTGGGCACCTAGGTGCCATGTCCAATTAGCGCACCTAGGCATCACTAAAATCCTGTTTTACATAAAATTCTTCCCAAACACTAATTCAAAAGTGGTTTTCATCCAATTTTTGAACCTTATAAATACCAAACAGCCTCATACATCAAAGGGAACCTCTCATACTCCTAAAATCATCAATTGACATCATCAAAGGCTAGTTCTTTACACTTTTGGGAAAAACAAGAATCAATTCAAAGAACTGAATTAATTGAAGATGAAACCTTTGTTTTTGGGGAACACACAAGAAGATATAGTGAAGATTCATCAAGAAATTATCGGAGAGATTCAAGATTTCAAGATCCATCTCCTTCTCCTTCATTAATCTACAATCTTGGTTTTATTTTTCCAATTAATTATTATTTCTTGTGATTTTGTATTGCTAGGCTACGGTTTCAATTATTAAGACATTGATAAACCCTTATTATGATATTTTAATAAAAACATAATAATTTGATGTCCAATATGTGTTTATTCTTGGATGATTATTAGGATTTAATATCTTTTCAATTACTTGATCATTAATTAGATTGATTGTGAATTTTATTGATTTTGGGAGAAAAAGTAAGATAGATCGCATATTATAACAATCATTATAAAGTCCGATAAGAAATATAGATTTACCGCTATATTTTACATGATTTCTATAGATGTTCTAATATTTTTAATGCATGCTTTTATATTCGTATATTTTATAGATTTATAGGAAGTTCACGTAAGATGATAAATTTGATTGATATCGAGATATATTTTTAATTAACTTAAGAAGATTGATCGACAAGAATGTACACATATTGTCATATTTCTAATTAGCATTAAAGCTGATTGATAAGGTGGATTCTAGGTCTTAGTAACCATACAATCTAAATTTACAAAAGTTTATAAATTGCTCATTAAAATTGTTAGTGCAATTAGTTAATTAGTATAAACTCTTCAACTAAACTTGGATATTCGATTAGAGTTATAATTAGTTCATCCAAAATTAAATACATAGTTCTCATGTGAAAGATACTTTATTCATCACTTTATTACTTGTTCATGATACCGTGCACTTGTGGAAAACCAAACGATCAACGCGCACACTAATACAACTACGATTTTCTTCTTTGTGTTCATCCTCATCTTCTTCTTTGTCCTTCTAGATTATATTTTAAAGGCAAAAAAAAAAAAGGTTTTTTGACTTGACCATCTAAATTTGTCTTTTTTCTCTTCTATGCTTTTGTATATAACTTAATTTTGGTGTCTCTTTGCTCGCTTACACACAATATCTGATCTTCCCATAAACAATATCTATGCTATCATATGCTGAGGGATGTTTTATTTAACCAAAAAATATGTCATAAAATGATTCAACATATGGTGAGATAATTTATAATAAGAGTTGGAAGTAATATGAGCGAATAAGTTAATCAATTTTAGAATCATAAATTATGTTGATGAATTAAAAATTTGGTAGTCGCTAACTAATTTATTATAAGAATTGAAAGTAATATGAGCGAATAAGTTAATCAATTTTAAAATCATAAAGTATGTCGATGAATTAAAAATTTGGTAGTCACTAACTTACTATACTCGAAGTGAAATTTCACTTGGTCATCGAATCATTAAAGTTATTTTTCATTTCAGTTACGCTAGTCTATCAACTTTAGGATGGGAGTCCAATCTGAAGTAAAATTTCAAGCTAGTTCCCTCGATATAAAGAAAATAGGAAGTCAACTTTTATTTTTTTATTTTTCTCGTTAACTTTGTGTAATTCTTTCATTACTTGGAAATCTCAATTTCAACACTTTATTGCACTATCTACTATAGAACCTGAACACATTGCCACAACTGAAGCAATAAAGAATTTTTGTGGCTTATAGGTTTACTTAACGAACAATGTAGGATATGTGATGTTGTTGTCGTATATTAGTGCAGTCAACTTATTATACATTTATTATATTAAAACCCTATATTTTATGAGCGTAATAAATATATTAATGTTGGTTTATATTTTCCTAGAGATATTGTGTGTCAAGAATGGGTAAAGCTTGAGAAAGTTTGGTGCAATATAACATTTCGTATATGTGCAAACTAGAAAATTTTAGAAGTTGTTTATGTCTTCTGAACATTGGTACATGTCAATTTAGTCATGATTAATATTTTAATCAACCTGAGTAACTACTAACTTCTTGTTGTTAATTGTTCTTGGTTATAGGTGAGAAATAAAGATGCTGAGTAAGGCAGTAAGGAAGCTGAAGATTATGAAGATTATAATTCCTTACTCCTTTTTTCCCTTTCTATTCGTATGTTTTTATTTTTAAGAAACACACCAACATAACCTAAGTGGATTTTCAGGCTCTACTAGGAAAGGCGGGATAGGGATTTGATTGCCCAACCATATATAACTTACAGTAATAAGAGAAAGGTACATATAAACCTAATCTCCAAAAGCAAAAAAAATGCAACATATTAAGGAAATGAATAAGAGTGGATGTACAACTCCCAATTCAAAAGTGGCAAGTAAAAGTGAAGATAATATACTCTAATAATAGGAAGTCGGTTTCTATCAATCTGTACAAAGGCTCGAAGTCATCATGGTAGGTCAAGAGGTCCACACTCCTGATAATGATGCTGATCCCAACTCTATGATTCAAGTGAGTTGGCAACCTAGTTCTCCTTACGATAAGTGTGAAAAATAGTATCACGACCAAACGAGAAGAGGTGTCTGATCCGTATGAGAATGATCTGAAGGGACATGGCCCTTCATCCCTAATGATGCAATGAACGGCCATCGATAAGTTTGCCTTCACCCAAATTTTAGATAAACCAAATCATCGAGCAATACAATGTCATCCAAGATAGCTCGTAACTCAACCTCCAAAATAAGGCAGTCTCTATATGATAACGAGAATACCCTAATGCAATGTCTATCATGGTTTTGAATAATGTTCCAACGACTAGCAAATCCATCTTAGACGCATTAATAAGTGTTGATCTCGTAAGATCTCATTGATGTAGTACCCCAAAAATCAATATAGATGGGTGTTGAAAGAGGAAAAGTCAAAGCAACACCAAAAAAAAGGAGTGATAGTCTCTCCATATGATTCATATATCTAGGCTCCATTCGTATCTCATTGTGCTTGGCATCATTGTTTACAAGCCATAAAAACTAGAATATGAATTGGAAAATGACCGTTTGAATGTGTCTCTTACAAACAAATTGTCGTGAATACCTTTATCTCTAGATCTGGGATCTAACTCCTTTACCTGATCTTGTAGGTACTCGAAACATATCTCCAAAATGTTGTTATACCTCATTTAATAATTTGTTCTCTCTGTGTGAGTTCTTTCATTCTTTTGTTGAAATTTGAAAAGTTCAGTGGATCATTTGGCTTCTTTTGTGGTCTGATTACAGTAG
This sequence comes from Olea europaea var. sylvestris, assembly GCF_002742605.1. Lineage (NCBI taxonomy): Eukaryota > Viridiplantae > Streptophyta > Magnoliopsida > Lamiales > Oleaceae > Olea > Olea europaea. The sequence continues at coordinate 96,319 of NW_019267546.1, forward strand.
AAGTGATGCAGGAGGATCCGAGTCGAGTGATGCTGATTTATTAGATAGCACGATGATGGCGCTGAAATACCATGAGATGGTGGATCGGCGCAAAGATGGAAAGTGAATCGCCATTATTTCCTTAATTGGGGGAATTTGACGCATCTTTAGTAATTTGGCCATAACTTTGGCTACGGTTATCGGAATCGCTATTATAACCCCAATCCGGAAAGCTCTCTTCGGCGCGCACGTCGTGGCCACCTAGCATAGCTGGGTGGAGGTCAATTTCGAGCCCAAAATCCACTATTTTCCTTTCCAAAATTCAATTTTAAGTTATTTTTTACTATTTATGGTAATATTTCGTTTCCTTTTTTTCCATATGTTAGAAAACTCTAATTGAGCCAAATTTTTGGCAACCTGCTTCTTTTACTTAATATTTTATCTGGTATAATTTCGGGATTTTGCCATTTTTGGTAATTTTCCCATAATTTCGCATTTCGCAGCTATTTAACCCGACTTGTGGGTTAATTTTGATCATTCGGCGTTATTAATAATATTGAGTTGAATTCAGAGTATTTTCTCTGTTTTTTGGGGCATTTTCTGTCGTTCTTTTCTTGCAAATCATCTGCTACAACAAGCCAATAGGATAATCACTATCCTACCCGACGTCAAGAAGCTTTTCAAATGTGGTTTGGTTCTAGTTTTGAAGCGTTCTTTGTGAGATGAGGATCCTAAATCTCTATGAGCCCTAATCCATGTTGTTACACCTGGTGCTATCATTATGTAAATTCTAGATTTGTATGGTTACTTTATTCTCCAATTTGGTTCATCTTGTAATTAGTTATATTGAACATTCTAAGAATAATGGTTTCATCTTAAAATTTCGAGACTTCATTTCTATTTTCAAGAACCTAGGGCTTTTTTATATTCTTCCCTCTCAAAGCACATTGAATCTCTAGGGCTACAAAGTGTGACTGTTTTAGCCTTAGAGTAACCAATTTACACAATTGTGTTTAACACTGTTGACCTTGACTTTTGTGTCTCCAATGTGGCCAAAAAATCCCAAGGCCTCTTCCGTCTCTACAAGCTTACTTCCTAGATATTTGGACAAACCGTTAACCACATATGGCTTCCTCTGATTCTTGGCTTGTTGGACATCATTAGTGTTTTTGGCCTTATATTTAGTTTAGTAGACTTTTATTGTAACGTTATCGTAAGTTCATTAGCCTAAAAAATGGCGAACAAAAAACTCTTACCTCCTAAAAATTATCGTAAGAGAAGGTTAACGCCATTTTTAGGAGGTAAGAGTTTTTTGTTCGCCATTTTTTAGGCTAATGAACTTACGATAACGTTACAATAAAAGTCTACTAAACTAAATATAAGGCCAAAAACATTAATGATGTTTTAGGAGAGCTCATCCACCCACACTCCTTTTGATGTGTTAAGCTTCTCTTTCAAGGTATGCTTGAGAGTTTTATTGATTGTCTCCACTTGACCATTTGCTTGTGGGTGATGAAAGAAGAAAAGTGCTTATTGATTCCTAGCTCTTCACACAAGCCCCTGACTTTTTTATTGTCGAATTGCCTCCCATTGTCAGATATAATTAGAGTGGAAAATTAAGAACCGATAAATGATATTCTTCCAAATAAATTTGGAAGTATTGGCCTCGGTGATTTTTGCATGTGGTACAGCTTCAACCCATTTAGTGAAATAATCAATGATGATAGTAGCTAGCGCTTCCTTTTTCTTTCGATAAGGGGCCTATGAAGTCAACTCCCCATTCAACGATGGATCGCAGACTGGACACAACAGTTATTTCCTAAGAAGACTGGCTTTGGATGGTGGATAAGTGTTGACACTTGCCGCACCTGAAGGGCATATTTTTTTAGCATTGGCCAGTGATACCTTGCCTTACTATTTTTTGTACAAGTGCTAGATCTAAGTATGGTTGCCACAAACTCCTTCACGAACCTCACGAAGAACATAATTGGTCTCTTCTACACTAGTGCATCGTAGGAACGGTGATGAGAAGCCTCTCTTGTAAGTCTTGAAGATATAATGAGTGGCTCTTCTTCTAAGTTTGTTGGCCTTTTCTTTATCCTCCGGTAATGTGTGATCCTTGAGAAAGGTGAAAATTGGTTGCATCCAAGATGGAGTACCTTCAATCCACATCATTTCTCCTTCCTTAGAGATAGAGAATCTGGCGAGGTGCTCAATCAATACTACTTGGGCAACTACTTATCCTTACTACTAGCTAACTATGATAAAGCATTGTTGTGAACCATTTCAGTTCGTGAGATTTGGGTCAACTCAAACTTTTCAAAGGATATTAAAAAAGAGTGTTTGACATTTTTATGTAAATTTGATATTATATATTTTGGTCATTGTTTTTCCTTCTATTTTAATTTAGAAATCAACTTTCTAAAATTATAACCCTTTGACTAACTTATTCTACTCTTTCCATTGACCTGAGAATTCGGTTCCATGGAATTTACAGGATTATAGAACAGAGTATAACTATGACCTAGAATAAATAATAAATTCACTATTTTTTACGAGATTTCTTAGTTCTTTGCAAAATTTTTGGTTGTTACTTTTTGTAACACCCCAAATCTAGAGATCCTAGATTTGAAGTATTTATCATACAATTTTCTCTCAAAATCATAAATGCAAAAAAGTGATTACATGTTTCTTTAACAAAAAAAATTATTGACATACATTTATGGGAGTATTTGCAAAAAATATTTGTACTTAATAAAAACATAAGATACACAACAAAACAGCATTTTTCAACGTTCAGAAACGTTGCCGAAGGCCTTTTGCAATGTTTGGACGTATGTTGCAAATCTCAATATTGCGCTAAAGCAAAAGGATAAAACAATATTTTTTGAATGTTGCAAATAACCTTTTTGCGCCCATACCCATGGGTAACTCACCGCAAAAATCTAGCTACAGTGGAAATACAAGCCCAAGCGTTATCGGGAACGGAACGTTTCCTTTTGCAATGTTTTTTGGACATTGCTAAGAAAATTTTTGCGACGTCTTTTGAACGTTGAAAAACAAATTTTGCAACGTTTTTTTAAATGTTGCAAATAACCTTTTGGGAAAATTTAATAAGTAAGAGATTAAGTATGACATATTTCAAAATTAAGAAAATGAGTTTCAAATTTCAAAAATCAGATTTTTATTAAAAATTGTTTATTATTAGATCAATTAATTATTTATTTTATTAATTAAATATATTTAAGTCACATATCTATACAATTTGGTCCCAAATTAACAATTTAATTAATCACTTATTATTTTTTGATCACAAATCAAAAATTTTATAACACAAATTATTTTACGATCACAATTCAAAAAAGTTGTAGATCAAAGTTTGTTCATCGGTCAAAAATAAAAAAAAATAATTAGTCATAGATTAATTTTTAGTCACAACTTATCAAATTATTGGTCATAACTTATTTTTTTGTCACAAATCAAAAAATTCATAGGTCGCATATTATTTTTCGGTCACGAATAAAAAAATTTGTAGATCACAGATCACAAAAATTATAGGTTACAACTTATTAGATAATCATAAATTATTAATTTTTTAGATCATATTATTCCTTGGTCACAATTTATCTTTTTCATTGGTCACATATTGTTTATTGGTCATAGATTAATCAATTTAACAGTCACAGTTAACCAAATAATCTGTGACCAACACTTGTAACCACAACCACCGACACGACCACGACCACCATTGCCAAATCCACCTCGATAGGCATCACCTCCACCTACTCCACCAACAAAAACTATCACAAACCTCCAACAACACTTAGCACAAAGGTAACTATCACCATCGCACCTAGATTGGAGAAAAAACTCATCACCACTGCACCCTGCCCACCACCCACCCTGCACCCCCACCTCAAAACCATAACTTCCCGTTTCCCAATCCCGCCACCGCACAGCACCACCACCATACCTCCCGTTTCCCAACACTGCCACTGCACAGCACCACCACCAAGCATAGTACTATCAAAAATCACAACCATTATCTCAATCACACCACATTCACCAAAAATTCCCCAAATCCGATGTTGCTACCGCCGCCACTTCATCACTACCACTGCCTTGTGAACAATAACTACCATGACCTCCTCAAATTCACGACAAACAACGGTCCTACAGCGACGTTGCCGCAGCACCAATGGGCTAAACCGATAGAGATCTCTGCGCGCAGTGGAAATGGGCGTCGCTGCAGCACCTTTGCGCTCGCCGCTACACCAGTTGAGCCACTGGTGGCTTGTCCAGCAACGGGGGGCTTGCGGTGTTGGCTGGAGCAGCTCCATCGCCGACTGCCAAAGTCTGAAAATGAGAGAGGAAGAGAGAGGGGCGGCAGGCAAATGTAGAGAGAGAGAGAGAAGGAGGGGAATGAAAATAAATTATGGTTGAAATAAATTTGTATTATAATATTTAATATTAAAAATATTTGATTTTTGAACAATAAAACCTTGCCTATGATTTTAGAATATTGATTTTTAAAAGTAGGTAGGGATGTAATTTCCACTAACTTTTTTGTGCCCATACCCATGGGTAACTCACTGCAAAAGTCTAGGTACAGTGGGAATACAAGCCCAAGCGTTATCAGGAACGGAACGTTTTGTGAATATTGTTAATAATCCTTTTGCAATGTTTTTTGAACATTGCTAAGAAAATTTTTGCGACGTCTTTTGAACGTTGCGAAAAAAATTTTGCTACATTTTTTTAACATGGCGATTAACCTTTTTGCAACATTTTTTAAGAGTTATGAATAAACTTTTTGCAACATTTTTTCAGTATTGTCAATAACCTTTTTGCAACCTTTTTTGCCTATTGTCTATGATTACATCCTTATTTTTGGTAACATTTTGTTAACCATTGTCATAAGTCATCTTGTATTTTTTTTTGGTAGAGTGATTTATACAAGACAAGATAGAAGACAACAATATCAAACAACTCCAATAATAATTATTAATTGACTCCAAAATGTAACAATATTCATACAAAATCGAGATCCAAAATTTTGAAGTACCTAAAGATCCAATACAAAAAAAATTCCACAAACCCTGTTGAGCTAGGGTCTCCATCAAGCTCTTTAGAAATTTTAATAGCTTTACATGCGGCAACTTTTAGGGCCCGGGAAGCAGGAATTACAACCAGCAATATTGTGTCACTGTGTTCAGCATATTGACTCTATAAAAAAATAGGGATATTAAACTTCCAAAATTAGGTATCAAATCTAAACTATACAAAAGATTCATTTAGAAAAAAATCATTATAGATTATTGCAAAAACTACGGTTGAAATATAAGAGAATATGTTTAGAACAAAAATATACATATTGACCATTATGTTTTTGAGAAAATCAAATGGTGGTGCTCTAAAACGACAGAGACGTGTACTTATTCAAAATTTTAAATACATCCCATTGTGACTCTTGTTTGAGATTTTGGTTAGTCTATCCTCTAATAAAAATCGAACAGTAGCTATAATAGGTTAAAAAAGGAATAAACTCAATTGGAATGAAAAGACTGAAAGATAACAGATTTTTCTAATTTTAATAATAAAGGAGAGGTCATTCATCAAACATTGACAACAGTCTCCATTCAATATTTAAAACATAGAGCATTCCTCTTCTTTTTTTATTTTTTTATTTATTTTTTTCATTTTCACTTTGTCCCAAAAAATGTTCATAATGCACCTGAGTGGTTCAAAAGCAGACAACTATAGAAAACCACTTCCTTAGGTAAGCCTAGGCCCAGTTTTCATTAAGATTGAATAAATAATTATAACAACTTGAATGATTAAGTGTTGGAAGAAGAAAAACTAAACGTCTCTATAAAAATTTAGAAGTGAATCAATTTTTCCTAATCAAGGCAGCAGCAATAAATAACTAAAAAGGTGTTTGTTCATAAAATCGGTGTGTTAAAAGACAATATTTATTCGCAGGATAAGCAAAAGTGAAAGTCAAAAATATTTGATTCAACAAAAGGTAAGAATAAAAAAGAGGAGAAGAAAACATATAAAATCATGAGATTTTACAGAATGAGCAATAACACAATTGACTTGACAGCTCCTTCTCCTCTATAAGCCCATTCCAGTGCATCTTTTGCCTGCAACACCACCGCCATCCACTGCCTACAAAAAATATAAGGTATCAAATGGATAGTCTTGAACTTGAATCAAGAGACATGGTTTTTCTTTTTTCAATTCCCACCAGTCATCTCCAACTCCTTTGTCATATTTCACAAGACTAAAATCACAAGTTTTAAAAATTATTAAACTAAACAAAACAAAACAAAAAGGAAGAAGAAAAAAAGTGAGCATAATGAAATTAGAAGTAATAGTAGAGACTAAGCTCCACCAAATACAATAATCCTTTGTTGTTGCTTTGTCTTCAGGCGATGCTTGAGAGCCAGATGAGCCACCTGTGTCCTTGTTGCCAAGTTCATCTGACCACTAGTACTTTGCCATCAGAATGGTGTAAAGTTGGGATTACCCTTTAAAAGTAAATGAAATCTACATCACAAGTTCTTATTTCAGCAAAACATGTGAAATGGATCATCGAGACTACTTTTGAAAGGAATAAATTTAAGGAACAGTTCAACAATTATGATAAAATAATAATAAATATAAAATATTGGAAGTAATATTGAATCACAATAACTTGTTTGAAATTGAAATTGATAATGAATACTTACTATATCGATCACATGGAATTGGTTCTTTCACATCAAGCTTGAAATTCTTTAACAATTGCCTGGTATGACAGCAAAAGCAATAGTTAGTTAGGTAATTTCATAGTGAATGGATGTAACGAACATACGGCAACGTAAATGGAAACAGATGATGAAGGTGTCTAGAGAGCTATAGTCAATTATAGTAGAATAAGTAATAAACATTTTAAGTACAAAATTAGAAACGAAAGAAATTGGTAAAGAACATAGAGGAGGAATAATTTATTTTGGCAAGTAGAATAACATATGGTAGTAAATGTTAGTAAAGGAATTACCTCTAAATGATGAATCCTTGTTCAAGTATAGATTTCGAGTCTCTTTCAAAGTAGGCAGCATTAAATTTATAAAATATGTCTCCTTGAGGCCTACTATAGTTTAATAGAGCAATTAAATATCCTGACGGAAAAGTTCTAGATGGTTTGTGCTATATAACGTTCATTTTCCAAAGTAAGCTATGTAGGAACACTCAACAATTTTTGAAGTTACTATTTTTATCATCTAGTTTTGCATACATATTTCTGTACAAGGAAAAAAAACTATTTGGTCAAAGCCCAATAAAAAATTAGTAAGATGTATTAATGACTTTTACTTGCATAAATATTTTTAGATGAGAGGAGCTATTTCTGTTCTATAAAGTCAAAAGTTTTAACCAACAAATAAAAAATCCAAATTTTCACATATGCATATACACATGTAAAACTAACACAAAATCAACAGAAGGGAAATTCATATTTCAGGTACTAATGAAGTAGTAATATTCGTCGAAAATGAATCTTGATTATCAATACTCCCAAATGTATTAATTTAATGAGATAAGCTGCTGAAGTTTTCCTACATCTTTTTCTTCTTCACCCTTAAAGCGTAATGTGCACCCACCAATTATGATTCTGATGTGCAGCAAGGTTGTAAAATGAAATGGTTCCTAATAACAATAAAGTTCAAAATAATTCTAATTGGTTGTATGTATAGAATCTTTCTACCTATTCTTATGGGCTTTTGTACTTACCAAGTCAACTTCATGATTGAAAAATAATATGCCTTCCTTAAACCATAATAAGCCTTACTAATAACGACTCTATTGTACAAAAGAGGTGTCAAATGGACCAGTTCCTATGATGAATTTAGTCCAAAAAGGTTATCATTATCAATAGCTTTCTTCACTTACGAAGACAATTCGAAGATCAAAAACAACTATTTCTTGATTGCAAAGGCACTCAAAAATGAGACAAGTAGCCACCAGCAGGTTTTCACTTGCTAGTTAATACGGCAGGTTTTCACAATAATGAAGAAGTGTACAGGGTTCGCCTCATGCCTCTCCCTCTCCAAAACTCACCCCACTGTCTAATAATCCGATGAACAAAAGTTAAATTGAACCACATTCATGAAGTAGCAGAATGTTACCTGGCACTGGAGTTACTTCAGGTTTTGGGGCTGCTTTCTACTGAGTATTAACCGGTTTAAGTGCAGGAAGTTCCACTGAATAGACAGTGAATAACTTATAATATATTGTGAGCAAATTGCTCGATAAAACTTCAAATTTGTAAGAACCAAAGTCATTGAACTAAACATACCTGGAAAGAGCTGGTTGTATCCATTGTGACCACCATGTAGCCTTGCTAATAAGCCCATAAGGGGGCATTGTTGTAGATAGCAGGCTAAGTTTGATCGTAATTATCTCTGTGATCACCAAAGTTGTCATAAGCATCAGGTCCTCTAGCAAATGCACCAATAAGTAGATTTGTGTCACTTCTCTTCCTGTTGAACCAAATGGCATAACCTCTGGGATTTCAAATCAGTTTCCAAATGAAATTCAGGTCACCTTACCAAGCAGAAGATTGCAATTATAATCTTCTACCCTCACTAAAATCTCAATTGCTTCAAAATTGACAAGACTATAGACTAGTGCCTCCTCTTTGGATGACAATACATATACACGAAGGAAAATAATATGCAAAATAAAACAGTTGGGTCAATCGGTTACACAATTATCTTCACTCCCCAAATAGATCGATTAAATTCCAATACAAACTATCTAATTCATGAAAGCTCAAACTGAACTCTATCATAGGATCCCACTGGAGCCTCTTGTCGATTTCCTTTGATGACACTAGGGAAGAGTTTGAAGAGGTCATCATGAGAGGCAGGGCATCTTCATTGTCAGTCAAGTAGCTCTCACTGTCACGCGACCACTTCTCTTTTGCATTTATTTTCGTGTTCTTGTTATTATTGTCACTCGTAATGTTGGTGCCTATATTAACTGATAGTCAAATTGCACAACCCCAGGGAAAATGTGTTCTTTGAGGTATTTTGAAGGTTTCACAATAGTAATTTTTTTTTTTTATGTGAAAATATTTCATCCATAAAGTAATAAGCCATAAGAAAGGGTACAATAGTGTTTATCAAAGAAAATTACATTTTCACGGAATAAAGAAATACTATGCCACCAGAGGAAAATGTCTTCGAGGGATTATGCGTGTCGCACTAGGGAATGTACTACTAGGTTACTCAGTCTGTTACAGTGCTGAAGGTTACTTTGAGGAAATCTCTACATTAATTCCTTTATTTCAGTAACTTGAGAATGGATTAACGCTGAGGACGAGCTTGGCATATTGATTTCGTTGGCAAGGAACAAACAATCACTTTCCACCACTAAGCGAGATATTCCAAGGTTAAGACACAGTTGTAGACCTCTCACAAGTGCATCAACTTCAATGTGTCCTGGTTCCAGGATTGTGTTTGCAGGACCACTAGCAGACAAAATTGTTTCCCCCACGTGGTCCCGTAAAATGATTTCAATCCCAGACTTATTTGAGTCAAAGAATAGTGCACCATCAATATTGAGTTTCAATGCTTTCTTGGGTGGTGCGGACCACCTATATTTGTGGAGAAGCGATCCAGATGTACGACCTAATTCAGCATTGGATTTTTTGGCTAAGGCGGTAGCAATTACTTGTTGTGGTGGAAGGTTTAGCTAGTCATGGACCATTTTGTTTCAGCGAAACCAAAAACTCCAAGTGATGAGTATAAATTTCGAGAGAGCATCCTTTAAGTATTTTGCCAGTATATCCATAACTACTTGCATGAAATCTCCCAGGTGATCCTTATTCTGTAGTGCTGGGAACCGTCTGGTTAGGAGATGGCAAGTAGAAGGACAATTGAGTAGAACATGGCATAGGTCTTCGACCTGGTAGTCACAAAAACAACATTGAGTGGCAATAGGGATTCATCTTCGAATCAGATTTTGTTTCGAGAGCAAGCTTTCTTCACAAGATCTCCAAACAAAAATTTTTACTTTTTGGGGTATCTTTAGACTCCATATAGTATCCTAAAATTTCTTTTTCTCAGTTGCGTTTGAAGAGTAGCCACGGCCCGGAGTTAGACAATTCTTGAAGAATCTATATGCACTGCTAACAGAATAAAGTCTGATTTTTTCATGTTCCCATAACCAGAAATCTTTTTCTCCCAAAGGGCTTAGATGTAATTTTAGTATTGCTTCCACAATTTTTGGATTGAATAGAGCCCTAAGCTTAGTTAGGTTCCACCACTTCAAGTTTGAATCAATCAATGAAGCCACTGGACTTTCAAGTTGTTGATTGTGATGTTGTAAATCATTTCCCAAGTCCCTGCTTAGATTTTTCACTCTCGGGATCCAATTATCATTTAGAATGTGTATAGTGTGACCATCACCAACAACCCATCTTCTCCCTTGTATCAGTAGATTTTTAGCCCCCCAGATTCCACGCCAAGCATAGGAAGGGTTACTACCAATAGATGCTTTAAGAATGTTACCTTCAGGGAAGTAATGGGCCGAGAATATTTTGTGAACTAAGCTGTATGTGTGTTGCAATAGCATCCAAGCCTATTTTCCAAGCATAGCTATGTTGAAAATTTCCAGCTCCTTGAAGCCCATACCCCCATGGATTTTGATGTACACATGGTATTCCAGGATTGCCAATGGATTTTTCGTTCCTCCTTTCTTTGGCCCACCAAAAATCTAATCATCATCCTTTCAATTTCAGTACATAATGTGGAGGGAAGTTTGAAGCAACTCATAGCATAGGAGGAGATTGCTAAAGCCACTGATTTGAGGAGGATTTCTCTTCCCCCTTGGGAGAACATACCACTCTTCCAAATTTATAATTTCAACCAAACCTTGTGTTTTATTTCAGAGAAAGCTCGATTTTTGGATCTACCAATCATAGGTGGTAATCCCAGATACTTTTCATATTGCTGTATTTTAGGAGCATTCCAAAGAGCCATAATTTCTTGCTTCTTATCTGGCTTTACATTTGCACTAAAGACCATAGAGGTTTTTATCTCTATTCAATTGTTGACCCGATGCATCTTCATAGCTACTAAGGAGAGCTTGTAGTCGAGCAGTAGTTTCCACATTTGCTTCACAGAAAATCAGGTTGTCATCTGCAAAGAGAAGATGATTCAAGCTTGGAGCTCTTCTACACACTTGAATACCATTCACTAATTTACTTCTTTCCGCTGAATTCAATAGATTAATCAATCCTTCGGTACATAAGATGAATAGATAGGATGATATTGGATCCCCTTGTCTCAACCCCCTTGAGGAGATAATGTGACCCATGGGAGCGCCATTGATGAGTATCGAGAAAGAATGAGTAGTAACACGTCATCAGCAGTTTGATAATTTTTTCATGGAAGGCCTATTTATACATAACCGCCTCAAGAAAAGACCATTAAACTCTATCATATGCTTTACTCATGTCAAGCTTCAGAGACATGTAACCTTTCTTACCCTTCTTCTTTCTTCGTAGGAAATGGAGTACTTCATAGGCCACAAGCACATTGCCTGTAATGAGACGCCCTTTTAATGAAGGTTGACTATGTTTCTAAAATCACCACAGGTAGCACTTTTTTTATCCTGTTAGCCACAACTTTTGAAACCAATTTGTACATGACATTACAAAGACTAATTGGTTTGAAATCCTTTACTTTTTGAGGATTTTTTATCTTTGGGACAAGTGTAATAAAAGTGTCGTTTACATTTTGGGGAAACTCATTGATATTCAAAGCATGTAATAAAGCATTTGTGATAGAGGAACCAATATGAGGCCAAACCTTTTGATAAAAAATAGAAGGCATACCATCAGGACCTGGGGCTTTAGTAGGATGCATCTCCTTCAAGGTTTGGAAGACTTCATTTGCTGTAAAAGGTTGAATCAGTTCCTCGTTCACTCCATGGGTTACTTTGCAATTTATGTTCTCCAGAGTGGCTGCTTGATTCCTTGAGCCTGTGGAGGTGAACAAATTAGAAAAATAGTTTATTATCATGTGGTTGCACGCCTCTCCCTCTTACCAATTGCCCTGGTCATCCAAGAGTTTATTAATTGTATTTTTCCTTCTTTCTTTAGGAGGCTTTTGCATGGAAAAATCGACTGTTCTGGTCACCATCTTCAAGCCAAGTAGCTCTAGATCTTTGTTTCCACATAAGTTCTTTTCTATCCATCCAAGTTTGTTCTTCCTCAGCGGCCTGCCGAAGATCATTTGAGTTTATAGTTGTAGGATCCTGCTATTGAATCTGCTGAAGCTTTATTTTGTCGTTGCTGAGTTTCACTTGCACTTTGCCGAATTTAGATATATTCCAAGACTGGAGCTGATTGCTGCAAAGTCTAATATTTCGCATAATATTATTTAGGTCGTGAGGGCAAGAGTCGGACCATTTATTCAGTATAATATCAGTGCATGCCTTTTCGCTAATCCACATTGACTCAAATCGAAATGGTTTAGGTGTTTTGAGAGTTTGGTGAGTACCATGAAGCTAGATCTAGAGGGGTAGGTGATCTGTATATGCAGTGGAGCCATGGATAACCGTAGTTTATGGAAACAATTGACACTAGGAGGCATTGGCAGTGAAGCGGTCGAGCCTCTCAAAAATCTGTGTAAAGTCTTGTCTTCCATTGTACCAAGTATAACGGGGTCCTCTAAAGCCAAGGTCTTTTAGCTCACAATCAAAGAGCATTTGCTAGAAACTTTCTAGTTGTTTTCGAGGTCTGTCTCGGTCTCCACATTTTCCCTCATTAGATAAAATTTCATTGAAGTCGCCAAAGACAAGCCAAGATTCTAAAGGGTCTCTCTTCATATTCCGCAATAGATTCCAGGTTTCCATACGTTTACTGGTATCGGGGTGGCCATAGATACCTGTTAAAAACCAGCTATGAAGGGTGAGTCGATTTGTGTATCAATGTGGCTTTTTAAGTAATTGAGGATAGTTAATTGAACATCATATTACCAAAGGATTGCAATCCTCCACTACGCCCCACTACCTCAACATTAAAATAGCCGTAGAACTTCAATTTTATTCGACATATTTCTATTTTTGTTATATTTAGTTTTATCTCTTGCAAGAACAAAACATCGGGGTCTTCCTTTCTGATAATGTCAAAAAGAGCACGAATGCCACGAGGGTTCCCAAGACCTCGTGCATTCCAGCTTAATAGCTTCATGGTGATCGGTGGGGCTGAGTTTTAGCCACCACCGAAATCTGAGAGTTGGAGCCGTAGTTCCATTCATGGGATTTTTCTTTACCCTTCAGTCTTTTGGAGGTTTGAGTAGTTTTGCTAATTTCAGGAGAAGTGTCTAGAGATCTCTTAAGGCTTGCTTGTGGACTAGAGGTAATAGAGCTGAAAGTCTTCAATTTATTTAATCTTTTCCAACGTCTGGTGAGGTGTTAGAAGCATTTTCTGGAATTGAAGTCCCACTAGATTTGGATAACTTAGAGACAGGTTGTGAAATGTCATCAGTATTCTTAGGCGAATTTTCAGCATCTCTACTATTTTCTTTAAACACTTTCGTTTGATTAGCAATTATGGAATCAGCTCCAGATTTGTTGCCTCTATCATCTCTGTATTATCTCCTTTCCCAACATTTCCCTGTAATTTATCTTGAATTTCAGCTAAGTTACTATGAGTTACCATATCTGTCATTTCCTTGCCGTGAAACTGGTCACCGGAGCTAGGCTTTTCCCTCGGAGAATTTGGGGCTCTGAAATTCATTTGACGATCACGAATTGGACCACCATAATCTCCCGAATCTCCAACTCGTAACTAGGGTCCATAGGCATAATCTGTGGTTGAGTAAGTCTCCATTAATGGTTGCCATTGCGAGCATTCTTTCTGACTATGTCCAAGAATGCCACATAGGTAGCAAAAATTTGGAAGACACATATAGGCAAGACAGATCCAGAAAGGTTTGCAAGATCCGATACAAATCTTCTTTCCACGTAGAAGGGGTTTGGAGATGTCAAGACATACTTGAACACGAAGGTATTCACCCCTTGCAATCTCATTTTTATCAATATCCACTTCGACTACTTTGCCCAATTGCCGTCCAATAGAATCTCCCATCTTCCAATTGCGAGCCATGATAGGGAGATCATAGATTCTTACCCAGAAAATTGCCTCAGAGAAGGAAATATGATGGATTTGTTCAAGGCCTTCAACATCTCTAATTAAGATCAGATGCTTGTCGAAGACCCATGGACCATCACGCTTAACACGCTCCTTATCCCTTTTGTCATCAAATTCCGCAAGGAGTAGATTTGGGGAGATGTCTCAAATGCTCAAGGTTTTATTTGGGCACCATAATTGCTTCATTGTGTTCTTGAAAGCCTCTTTGTTGAAATGTTTGCTGGATGGTAGTTTGAATAACATACATTTTTCACTTCGATGGGGGGTCAGCACTTCTTCTTCAATTATGAATGCTTCTTCTTCCTGTTCTGTAAGAGATAGTCGTTCACACAAGTTTACAATATCCGATTCCATAAGAAAAGTGGTCGAAAAAGAAACACAGAGAGATTCCTGTACTAATGCAGGATAGAGAAACATCTACTCAAGTAGTCCTCGAGAGGAAAAAGTTATTCGAGAGGAAAGGGAGTCATATTCTCTCTTTTAAGATAAGGAGAGATTAACACATACAACAATAAATGAGCGAGTATTTTCACGATAATAATTGAACGTTGGGAATAATGAAACTTTTCGCAATGTTTAACGAACGTTGCAAAAGTAAAAAAAATTTAAATATTTTTGCAACGGTAAATTTTTAAATATTTTCGCAACAGTCATTCAACGTTGCAAAAAAATCACTTTTTACCACAATCGGTAAATGTTGTAAAAGATTATCTTGCACGAGTTTCAGCAACATGCACTGAATGTTGTTGTAAATTTAGATTTTAACAACGTTTAATAAATGTTGTAAAAAGTGAACATTCAATAAATGTTACAAAAGGTGACATTAGCAACATGCTTTTAAAATTTTTTTGCCAAAACTCAATTATATAACCAATAGCAATATTCACTTGTTTAAATATTGTGATAAACCCCTTTACCAACACTCAATTAACGAATGTTGCCTTTCTAATGTTGCAAAAGATCATTTTTAGCGTAGTGATAATTACATTAAACGCTAACTTTATTTAAATGAAGTCAATATTTAAATGTGGTAGTACTAAGTGTGTCTCACCTAAAATAGTGGTCTCGAATCATCGTGCATCATCATTTGAAAAATGGGAAAAGGGACAATACGGAATGAGACAACACCCAATAAGAAAATCTTATGCATGTGATGCATTCTTATGATATATATTTATTTACACAGATTTTCTTTTCAAAATTATTTTTATCATTTTCATTAAAAACATTAACAATGTTAGCTCATTGAAGTATCTCTTTGCGAATCAAAATATAGTAGGTCATTATTATCTGGTACGAGTACTACTATAAGGCGATTAGCATTCAACATTCAACATTAAATGTTATCATTAGTCGGGTGCGTCAGTTGATCCCAATACTCAATTTTCCACTCACACCTTGTATAACAAATGCATATAGAAATATCTATTTTTTAAAAATAAATAAATAAATAAATAAAATATATACATACATTTTATATATAAATCTTATGATGAATTTAAACTCAATACTAAGAGAACTAGACATAACAACCTAATAGTTTTTAATATAATTTTATATTTATTATTCGAAAATCAATATTAAAAATTTAAAAAATATGTTCCTAAGACATAAATAAATGAATCTTAAACAAGTGAAATCATATAATCATACTTTACATTAATTGTAGAAACACTTTCGTAGAAATTTTAATTTCTATGTATACTAAACATGTAAGAGTCAGTTATTTATAGTGTTATATGATATCGCATATTATATTTATGAGTGAGAAAATATTTTTAAAATGAAATGATATTGAAAATAATATAAATTATAGGTCAAGATTGCACCTTTAAATTGACAATGAGCACATTTTATACTTTTATTAACAAATTCATGAAAATACCCTGTGCTAAAGTTTAAGTGTTGGAAAAGTGAGAGTGTGGATTGTGATGTATGAAGATGAAATAAAAAGGAGAATAATCATAATGGTTGTTTAAAGATAAAAATAAAAATAAAAAAATAAAGAAAAAAATGATTTCTTAACAATTTATCTTTGAAGAATTATAAATGGTTGAGAATATAAAGAAATTAAAGAGATAAATCAGGCTCAATCATTAACACAGTCAAAGTTCCATAGCTTTTCCAAAATTAATTTTAACAAAATCAACATAATTAAAATTAAGTCCAAATTTAAATGAAAGCTTCAAGCACCAATCGAGAAAAAATGAACATGAGTACAATGGTAATAATTTCTAGGATTGCAAAAGTATGATTGTCTTTCACTAATAAACTTGCCATTTACAACACTTCCTCTTGAATGACACTTACAAAATATCTATCTTGTTAAAACATTTTTAGATAAAAAAACAATGTGAGAAAAAATCAAACGAAGGAAAAATGTGTAGTTATTTCGGAATACTAAAAATAAATGTTACCTCATTAAAGCCTTTTTCGAAAAACCTAATTGGATAAAACCTAAGCAAAGAAAAAAGAGTACAATTACTCTCTTGATGTTGATCACAGAAAAATTTTGACTCGACGCATTCCAATCTCGAGAACCAATTTCTTGAATGTGAATGTCGGTAGTGCTTTTATGAATAAATTAACCACATTGTCAATTGAGTGATTTGCTATTCTTCTGAAACTCCTGTGTACGAAAGAATATTGGAGATATATGCTTCGTCCTGTCACCTTCAATATAGCCTCTTTTAAGTTGTACAATACAAACTGCATTGTCTTTATACAAAATTGTTGGACAAGCTTTTGTTGAAGTTAATCCCCATAATTCTTGAATATGATGGGTCATGTTTCTTAACCAAATACATTCTCTGTCTGCTTGATGAATTGCAATAATTTGATAATGATTTGAGAATATTACTGTCAAAGATTGATTCGTAAATCTCTTTGATAGAGTTGTTCCTTCACGTGTAAACGTATATCCTATTTGTAATTTAGTTTTACGTGGGTCAAAAAAATAACCTGCATCTGCATATCTCGACTTTTAAGAATAAAATAATCCTAAATCAATAGTACCTTTCAAGTAGCGAAAAATGTGTTTAACACTATTCTAATGTCTTTAAGCTGGTGTGGAGCTATAGGTTCCAAGGAGATTTACAGAAAAGCAATGTCGGGTTGAGTACAATTTGCAAGATAAGTTAGGACTCCAATTGCACTAAATTATAGTGCTTCAAGACCTAGAACATTTTTTCCATCTTCTAGTAGACGGAATGGATCTTTTTTACATTAAGTGATCGAACAACTATAAGTGATACCAATGAATATGCATTATTCATATAAAAATGTTTTAAGACTTTTTGTGTATATGTAGATTGATGAACAAATAATCATTCTACAAAATGTTCCATTTGCAACCTAAGACAAAACATAGTTCTTCCCAAATGTTTCATCTCGAATTCATTTTTTAAATAATCTGCAGTTTTGTTAACCTTTTCAGGAGTTCCAATTGAATTTAAATTATCAGCACAAACTACAATAATTGCAAATTCAATATTTGTGTTTCTTTATAAAATCACATGAGCAGACATCATCATTTTTATAGCATTTATTCAACAAATATTCGCTAAGGTGATTATATAACATGCATCTAGATTATTTCAATCTATATAATGATCTTTGCAATTTAATTGATAACACAGTTCTCGAGCACTTGTCATTTATTTCTGACACTTTAAGTCCTTCAAGGATTTTCATATATATGTCACTATCAAGTGAACCATACAATAGGCAGTTATTACATTCATAAGTCACATATCAAGTGTTTGTAACATAATCAAACTAATTAAGAATATAACAATTGATAGTTTCCATTGCGAGAAAATATGTTTCTCATAATTAATTCTTGGTCTCTGTGGGAAATATTGAGCTACAAATTGGGTTTTGTATCTTGTAATTTCGTTATTTTCATTTTTTTTCATACAAAAACTCATTTGCATTTTATAGCGATTACATTTTCAGGTGTTCGACTATAAGTCCAAGTACTTTTCATCTCTTTAAGGAATTCAATTCCATTTGTATGGCTTCTTTCCACTGTGGCCAATTATTTCTATGTTGACAATTTTGAAGAGAACGTAGTTCATGATCCTCATTTTGCATAATATGAAAAGCCATGTTAAACGCGAAAATATTAACTATAACAATATTATTTCGTTCCCATAATTTATAAAATAACATATTTATTGAAATCTCATTAGTTTCGAACAAATGTGTTTCTTCAAGAACTATATTTTCAATATTTGATTGATCAATATTTTCTAATGTTACTTCTTTTGAAGTTTTTTGTTGGCTTTTCTCTTGTACATTTCTTTTTCGAGGTATAGTCATTTGAACCAACCGATCAATACGCTTCTGACGTATTTGAGATTCATTTACTACAATATATTATCCTATAGAGACATCAATTTTTACTGAAATATTTTTCTATTGGTATATATGACTTTGTCACTTTTGTTTCAACAAATACATCTGGCAATTGATACCCAACTCTTTACAAATGTATGATTTTTAAACCTCTTGCTCACATTGATTGGTGTGGGATCAAAGTGAGATAGACTTGTTTCATTCCAAAAAAAATTTACCTTATTTTTCAGGATAGAGTTTTTTTTTTTCATAACATTAGGAAAGTCATTTTCATCAAAATGACAATCTACAAAATGTGTAGTAAATAAATCACTTGTTAAAAGTTCAAGATATCAAATATAGATGGTGAATCAAAACCCACATAAATCCTAAGTCTTCATCGAGACCCATTTTAGTGCATTTTGGGGATGAAATGAAGATTTGGATAGCATAACCAAAAATCAGTATGTGAGAAATATTAGGTTGATGATCAATTATAAGTTGTAGAAGTGAATATTGATAATAGATAGTTGGTTTCATACATACCAATGATGCAACATGTAATATGGCATAATTCCAAACAGAACTTGAGAGTTTTGTTTTCATAAGTAATGATCTAGAAATAAGTGTTAGATATTTAATAAAAGACTTCGCTATACCATTTTGTGTATGGATATGAGCAACTGAATGTTCGAGAATAATCCCAATTAGCATACAATAATCATCGAATGCTTGTGATCTAAATTTATCATCATTGTCAAAACAAATAGTCTTGATTGAGTAAAAGGAGATTTGTGCTTGTAATTTTAAGGTTTGAGCATGTAGTCTAACAAAGACTACATTTCTATGGAAAGTATGCAAACATGTGACCATCAGTAGAAGAATCAATTAATACCATAAAATAACGAAATGGTCCACATAATGGGTGTATCGGCCTATATATATATTTCATTGAAGTCTTTCCAATAAAATTGAAAATTTAATATTGACCTTCGTAGTCGAAGATTTAATGACCAATTTACCTTACAAACAAGCTATATATGAATAATAATTAGGTAAAAGAATCTTTTGATTCTTTAAAGGATGTTCACATGAGTTTTTTATTATTCAACACATCATTATAGCTCCTAGATGTCCAAGTTGATCGTGCCAAAATATTAAATATTTAGAGTCAACGAAATTCTAGCTCGTGATAATATTTAATTCAATTATTTTTATAAATGTATAATACATACTAGATGGGAGTGCATGAAGTTTTCTTTTAGCCAGATATAAAAGATATTATGCAAAAATATTCAACATTATTTTCGTGTATCGTCTCAATGTAATATCCATTGCAAGAGATATCTTTAAAATTTAAGAATTTGCTAAAATAAAATGCATTATCAATATATAATTTTGAATTATTTACTAAAATAATATAGTCTCTTTTGGAGCTTTCAATTTAACGCTATTCGATGCATCTGATATCGTATTGATATTATTCTCTATGAATGTCAAGTCCAAAATTATTTTTTGTCTTGAAGAATAGTATGTGTAGTTACACTATCAATTAATCAAGTATCTTGACAATCCATTATAAATCTATAACAAAACAAATATATTTTAAAATTTTGAATTTAAATTTAAAAGAGTAAATATAATTCAATATTATGCAATTAAAGATACATAATAGAGTTTCAAAAAACCTTTTTTTTCGAAAATTAAAACCATATTTTAAACTGAACTTCTTAAACAAATGGAAATACTAGAAAGTAAACTAATCTATATTTTTTTATCACGAAACCCCCAATCAAATGGTGCCATTTGGATCAACAAAGTTGTTTGGTAGATATTCATAAGATATTTTTTCATACAACAGGTACGTGCCCAAGATTTGTCTCCACATTTTCATTTTCATTTATTGATTTTTGGTAGAAATTCACAAGATATTTTTCTATACGATAGATACGTGCCCAATATCTTTTCATTCCACATCTAAAGCAACTTTCTTCGCACTCATTTTTGGATGTATAATGAAATTCTTGCCTCGTTGTTGATAGTTTTGTCATTTATTTTGTCCATGGTTTATTCCACGTGTACGTCCGCGTCCACATCCACATCTTTTTCTTGATGCTACCTTTGCTTTAGACAATGGTACAAAACCAATTGGACATAAACAATGTTTTTCATCAACAGATCATTATTTTGTTTGGCCATAAGGAGGCAAGATATGAGTTTTGAGTACCATTTGAAACAACGTTCATCACATTCCTATTGCAAGAGCACATTCGAAACTTAAAAGTGGAAAAAGTTCTCTCCAATATATCTTTATTAGTGATTTTTCTCCACACAAGGTTAATTTTAAACATATTCTGAACAGTTCAAAATTGTACTGATTAAGAGTTTTGAAGTTTTGGAAACGAATGTGCATCCACTCATAGTGACCTTTAGGTACGACTATTGACAAGCCCCGTCCCACATCACCATAATGGACTAGGAACGTGACGTGCGTCGATAATAGATGCTAACTATATGTCAAATCTACCACCAATGCTGACTATGACTTACGACAAAATAAGCACCAAAATCAAATATTTATGAAAAATATAATGTAATGGGCCCGAAATGATTACTTCATGTTTTACGAAAATGAATCGTATCACTCAATATATCGTGTGGCTCTAATTCTAAAACCACAAGCTCCTCAAGCTATTAGGGACCAATACTACCTATAAGAAAAATCGTGGAAAAATATGAGTTTATAATTCAGTTAGTGGAAGAGTTCGAAAATAATTATACTTTCTCATTTAAACATTTTTATCCAATATCAAATTCATATTGTTTAGTAATTCACACGATAATAGTAAAAAAAATTAGACATTCTCATAACTCTGTAAATATCGTCTCATATCCAAGATATAGTTATCAGCTGATATCTATACCATCATCTTATCACATCACATGTGATCCATAAAAATGTACACTCTGACTAAAATCTATAATTCGCCCTTCGGGCGAAGAACTTTCACCATGGGCCTTTTGGCTCCCTCCGTGAACAAAAGATAGGTTCAAAATCTCTGGTAATTAATTCTAAAACACGGTCACAACCCCTCTGTGAATTATATGTACATGATCAAAACCAATGTCAAGTCAAGACCTCTCCATGCAGGATAGAACACGGCCAAGACTTCTCTGTAAACTAGAAAAAATATATAATCACGAGCACTTTTCTGATCGATCTCAAAGTCACATCTCATATTCCAATTAACAATGTACCGTATACAATCTTTGAAATCCCACATGTATTATAATAAAAGATATTTCTGTAATAACCGTATAATTCGAACACATAATTACACATACTTCGATATTATACCCAATTCATAAATACTTTAAAAACATTTATATTTTTTCCACTCACAATCCATGGATAGATATCTGGCTAAATTGACGAGTCATTCCAAGATTTTATGTCCGTACCTGAAATAACGGTATAATTCCTCAAATTAAAATCAGACAATTAAATTAATACAATTCTACCTCTCAAATTCTCAATTTCTATATTTACTCTTACATCTCCAATTTCCCAACTTTTCTCTTCTCTAATGATTTATCAACTAATCACCATTCACTATCAATTCCATTAAATTACTCACACTTCCTTAAAATCAATAACTTATACATATATAAGCCCTATACATAATTTATTCCAATACATAAACTTCAGCACTTCTCATATAACTTCATTCAAGCCTTTAAAAATCTGAAAATAAGAGTTTTGACAAAAACAGCACTAAAACCCCATAATATTGAAATCTGGCAGCAAAACCTTTGACAGAATTAGCACTATTCTGGGCAGATTTTTAGAATTAACACCTGCACATGAATTTTGCATGAAAATTGCTTATAAATACCAAAATCTAACCTTAACTTCATATCTCACTATAATAAATCACAAATAAGGCGTTTTATATCATATACATACAATAGATCAAAGATTCAAGCTCTAAATTACAAACCCATTTCAAAATTCAACTTTCTTCAATTTCAATACTCAAATAACATTTATTTGATATATTCTTGCTTAATACCTCAAAAATATAATAATAATATCCAATTCTTGCTAAACTTCGAATATAAATGAATGGTTCATAAACCTTAGAAATTTAATTAACTTACCTCTTTAAAATAATAATAAGTTGAAGAAATGAAGAATCCAAACTTTCAAAAAATCATCAACCTCTTTCATTTCATTACTTTTCTTCTTCTCCTTTTTTTCCTTTGCTTTTCTCCCTCTTTTTATCCAGTTTCGTTCTCCGCTTCCTCTCTACGTTTTGGCCCCAAAATGAGAAAATGGATGTGTTTAAGGTTTTAAATGGATAAGTATGATAGAATTGCAAATGAAGTCCCCACACTTCATGTAATTACCATTTACTCCTTTAATTCCAATAAATAGAAATTAAATCCCTAAGATTCTTGTAATTACAAACTAAGCCCCATAAAAACCATTTGTTCAACTTAAATCCTTATTGACTTTGACCAATTTCTTTGCTTGACTTTGAATAAAAATGGGTGGGGTGTAACAACTATAATCTTCTAATGATCAAATTTTTCAATTAATTTTAACTAAAGAACATATGAATATTTCTCCGTGAAATATTCAATTTTTAATCCATCATAAAGTTGATGACAAAGGAAGATAATTGTTTTTGAACGATCCTACATGGATTCTTTGTTTTCTTTTTTTATTGTCTCTTCCAAAACTTTTTGAGACAAGATAAATATCAGTATCGAGCACACATGGAAGATAATCTTTACCAGATATGTCAAGTATAGCAAATTCAAGTTTTGTGATATTTTCTATTTGATTAACGACACAATAAAGAAAATATAATGAGTTTTTAAGATTATGATTAACAAGTTAATTAAGTAGTCAATATTAATATGACATATGTTACGTGTTTTCTTTTAGAAATAAACAGCAATTTAAAATAATAAATTATTTAAAACATGTACTACTTCGAGAACACATTGTATTTTACTATTATTCCTCAAGAGCAATATATCGCTATTCTTCTGAAATATTAAAAATTATAATTTGTGCTCTTGAAGAAAAAATAATATTATTCTGGAATATTAAAAAACATAGCTCATGCTCTTCAAGAACAAGCAATATTTTTTAGAAATATTTATTATAATATTGTACTATTTTAGGAGAAACAACAAATTATTTATAATAGACAAATCCGAATTAATATTCTTCTGTAATATTAATTATAAAGTTGTAATACTCTAAAACTAACAAAATGATACAATATATATTTAAAATTTATAATAGAACATCTAAAACTATTTGATTGGGTTAAAAAATATCAATTATCATATAAAGAGGATATAGTATAAAAATTAATTACTACATATATAGAATATGATTTTATATATAAAAATAATTATCAAACATGAATTAGAAAAGGAATCTCCATATAAGGACACAATCTTCGTATACAGACATGTATTAAAAAATGTAAAATGTAATCATTATGTATAATATGTGTAAAAAAATTAGAATTAGAAACTAAAGACTACTGTTATACAAAAATCAGCAAAGAACTCCTGGGAATTCATTGCTGGCTAGGGCTTTCGAAAATCCTGAATCCCCTCTATCGGTCGATCTGATCTACATTTTACCTGGTCTCATTCGATTCTGCTGCTCCCACTGGACCCCTGTAAAACCCCATCCACCAAATGCTTCTACTTCTCAATCTCAGACGCTCCATCCACTCCCTCGTCCGCCCCCTTAGACCTCCCGCCGCTACCTCCTCCGGCGTCCACCGCCAATTATCCTCACTCCCTCCTCCTCCGCTGCCGCCACCACCACCACCCTCCTCCTCCGGCGATGCGGAGCTTCGTAAATACCTGGGCTACACTCTCCTCATCCTTGGCTGCGGTGCTGCTACATACTACTCCTTCCCCTTCCCCGAAGATGCTAAGCACAAGAAGGCCCAGATCTTCCGCTACGCCCCGCTTCCGCCTGATCTCCATACTGTCTCTAATTGGAGTGAGACCCATGAAGTCCAAACGCGTACCTTCATCCAACCCGAAACCCTCAGAGAGCTTGAATCTATAGTTAAAGATTGTAATCAAAATAAGCAGAAGATACGGCCCGTGGGATCGGGTTTGTCCCCAAATGGGATTGGGCTGACACGTGCAGGGATGGTTAATTTGGCTTTAATGGATAAGGTTCTTGAGGTGGATAAAGAAAAGAAAAGGGTGAGAGTGCAGGCTGGGATTAGGGTCCAGCAGCTTGTGGATGAGATTAAGGAGTATGGGCTGACATTGCAAAATTTTGCGTCTATTAGGGAGCAGCAGATCGGTGGTATAGTTCAGGTGACTGTCCTCAGAAAATCTTGGGATTTATATGATTTTTTAGTTGTTCTTGCTTCTAGTTGTATTGTTGTTTTTCGTAGTGTACTTCCATTCAAGAATATAGGTGGAGATAGGATTGGTCGTTGCCTCAAGGAATGCCTATATTTTGCTTATAGATAAATAAATATTTTGCGGTTCGCATGTATTTTGTGTCAGTATTCAGGTAGATGTTAAAATTGAATTAAGGTGAAGGAGGTTGTTTTTTGTTTTGACATTATAACATGGTTGTATTTCAACTTGTACTGATGTTGGTATGACGCTATTTTGTTAAAATATGTAGGTGATGATTGATGGATGTTTCTTTTAGTGCATCCTTTGCAGGTTACCTAAAAAGCCTTTCTGTTATAGTTTTTTTCTTTTGTAACATGTCTTGGGAGGTTGTGGAGAAGGATGAATAAGAAAGGAAGATATAAGTAAAATTCGCTAATGGTTTTGGTAACATGTAATTAATCAAGGACATCTTTTAAGTTTTTAACACGTGGGAGCATTTGTATTTTTCTGAAGTCACTAGTGAAGTTCTTGATTTAAGTTGCTTTTTAGGCATCTTTAATGTCCTTGGATCACCTTTATTGCAAATCTTCAGGTTGGCGCCCATGGCACTGGTGCAAAGTTACCTCCTATTGATGAGCAGGTCATCAGCATGAAATTAGTTACTCCTGCTAAGGGTACTATAGAGGTTTCTAAAGAGAAAAATCCAGAACTCTTTTATCTGGCTCGCTGTGGTCTTGGAGGACTTGGAGTAGTTGCAGAAGTCACACTGCAATGTGTTGAGAAGATGGAACTCGTAGAGCACACATTTGTATCAAACCTGAAAGAGATAAAAAAGAATCACAAGTAATATTCATTTTCTTAGTAATGAAAATCCTATTGATCACAATAATTTCCTTACAAAAATAATGGGAATAACTTCATTTGCTTGCGCAAAGAATGCTCATATAACAGATGTCAAAGTGAAAATAAAATATGGTTTCTTTCGGGATTTTGGCTTTTTTATGAATTACATGATGAACCTTATACTACATTCAGTTGACATCATTCATGACTAAATCGCACGTCGATTTCCTCGTGTGATTTATACACTTATCATGCGACCATTAACAATGCTTGAAATAGTTTTAATATAGATTATATTTCTGTTAGTTGAAACATTTAAAAGTCAATGGGTACGTTGATTATGAAGTGCAAGACACGTTCTGTTCTTCTGGGTTGTTTTTTAACATCCCTGCAGTTTCCCATGCATGCAGACCTTGTGATTCTGTAGTTATAGATATGTGTGTCAGTGGACTTTCTTAATAAGATCTGCCTGCTAGGGCGTTTTGTTGGGGGGGTTGGGGGGAGGGGGTTGTGGCGGCAAGCTCGGCCCTGCTCCCCAATGCCCAATTAAATCTTAGTGTAAACATAAATATATATTTCTTTGGAGAAAAAATAAATAAATAAAAAATAATAATTCTGTGTCAGCCCAGTAGAAAAAATGTTTTTTTGCCCCTCCTGGCTCCTCCCCTGTCTGTCTGTCTTCGATCAGCAGTAGGTCCAATTACAGAAACCCCATCTTTTGTGCGCCCTCTTCTGGTCAATGGTTTCTTGGTCAAATGAACACTGGTTGAATTGGAACAAAGTTGCCACTCTATAAAAGAGTATCTAAAGTATTACAAGTTCCAATAGCCAGTTTAGAAACTGGACCCCCTTTAACAGATACTGGCAATTTTGGGTCAATGTGGTTTTTTACATTTTTTTTTTTAAATATAATTTAGAGATATTATAAAATTCATGTTTTCAAAATTCTTGCAAATTGAATTAATTCCATCAATTTTTAATTGCAGGAAGCTTCTTTCTGAGAACAAACACGTGAAGTACTTGTACATTCCATACACTGACACAGTGGTGGTTGTGACATGTAATCCTCTTTCAAAATGGAAAGGTCCACCAAAGTTCAAACCGAAATATACTCAAGAAGAAGCCATACAGCATGTCAGGGATCTCTATTGTGATTCACTAAGGAAGTACAGGTATTTCATTGCTTCGTAATTGGTATCTTATTAACTTACCTATTGGATGAATCTTGCAATGATAAGCTATTGAAAAGTTGATCAACTTAATCTTTTGGGATGAAAACATGGAAAATCTAGTCCCGACTCTTCTGTTTTTTATATTCTTCATCCGTGCTTATCATATTTGTTAGCCTTTATGACATATGCCGACAAATTAAGAAAACAAGATTGACTTGAAAATGGTGAAAAAGCTAAGAAGTTTTACATTATCTTCAGTATATATTTCTTGCTTATTTTTCAGACGATTTTATTATCATCAGGAAAGAAGCAGTTACAGCTAATATTCCTGGAGAAAATGATCCCAACATAAATGAACTTTCATTTACGGAACTCAGAGATAAGCTACTTGACTTGGATCCTCTCAATAAAGACCATGTGATGAATGTCAACCAAGCAGAGGCTGAGTTCTGGACAAAGTCTGAGGGATACAGAGTAGCCTGGAGTGATGAAATTTTGGGCTTTGATTGTGGTGGCCAACAATGGGTTTCAGAAACTTGTTTTCCAGTTGGTAGCCTATCAAAACCAAGCATGAG
Organism: Olea europaea var. sylvestris; assembly: GCF_002742605.1. Lineage (NCBI taxonomy): Eukaryota > Viridiplantae > Streptophyta > Magnoliopsida > Lamiales > Oleaceae > Olea > Olea europaea. The sequence goes on from NW_019267546.1 coordinate 123,831, forward strand.
AGACCTGGAGTACATTGAAGAATTAATGCAACTCATTGAAAAAGAAAATATACCTGCTCCTGCGCCTATTGAGCAGAGATGGACGGCATGCAGCAAAAGTCTCATGAGTCCTGCTTATAGCTCTTTGGAGGATGAGATATTCTCTTGGGTAATGTGATCATATATAATGCTCTCCCCTTACTCTTTGAAAATGGGGTCGTTTTGCTTTAAACTTTAGTAATTGATATATGATCATTTGTTTGGACACTTCAGTAAGTAAAAACAGCATCTTAGTTGGAACCTTTTACCTGACATCATCACGCTTAACTTGCCAATTTACTAATTGTTCCATCCTTCAAATATCATTCATCTGTGCCGATTGATTTTCCTAAATACTTCCCTACCATGTAAGGAAAGAAATGTGGCTATTAGCTGATTTAAAACTATCAAAAGTTAAGGTAAAGGTGCTGCTGTGTTCCATCTGAACTTCTATGTCATCTGCTTCTTATATCTGGCGAGCATGATGTGCATTCCTTTCATGTAACGAAATTCTATGATAATGACCATATTTCTCTAGTTCATTGTGCAATAGAAATAGTGTAGTAGTCGCTTGGTTAGGAATTTTTGTGTGAGACCTTTCTATACCTTATGCTTATTGGTTGTATTTTCAATGGCATAGCTGCCATAGCATACTAGCTATAAATTATTGATATCTTTAAATTGCATTTACCAGGTCGGTATAATTATGTATCTTCCTACAACGGATGCTCGCCAGAGGAAAGAAATTACTGAAGATTTCTTTCACTACAGGCATTTGGCGCAGACAAATTTATGGGATAAATATTCAGCTTACGAGCACTGGGCTAAAATTGAGGTATAAATTGCATTTTAGTACGACGCTGCTCAGATTTAGGTCTGTAGAAATTGATGTAGAAGCTGTAACGAGTATAGGATGCTTGAATACTCTTATATTTGTTCAGAATTAGTATTTCTCTATGTAGCACGGACACTCTAACTAGAGTAGCGTGTCCGTGTCCGACACGTGTCGGATACGTGTCGATACCGACACTTTTCGGACACTCTACAATAATCATTTTTATTTTTTACTAGTTATTATATATTTTTAACTCAAAGTTTTTAGGAAATAACAAATAAGTACTCATATTTAAAAAATTTCAACAAAAAAGAATCAATAATAAATATAAAACTAAATTTAAACTATATAAATGAAGAATTTTAAAGAATTTATCGAACGTGTCGACGACGTGTCGTGTCGGTACTTTTTTGAAAAATCACGAGTCAACGTATCCGATACGTATCGTGTTGGACACACGTGTCCGTGTCGGTGCATCATAGGTATTTCTAAAGCTTTTATCCTTGACTAGTTTTATCTATTGCCCTCTACATGGAGGCATGTTCTTGCTAAAACAAGTAGTAGTATCTCTTCTGGTATTTTGACAATAGGTCCTAGCATAGTAACAGGATGTTGAGTTAAGAATTGGGTGTTTAAGCATGATCTTCAATGCTTATTGGGGCAAGATCTGGTAATACTTGGGACTCTAAAATGGGTTGTTCAATGAACTTGCGAAGCCTTTCCAATGGTGGCTTTGATATAATTTGTCTATGCTACTGCATGAAGATGAATTTGAACTAGAATTATTTTGTTAATTCCATAGACTCAATCAATATACGACGTGCTTGCAGGTTCCAAAGGATAAAGATGAACTTGCAGCTCTGCAGTTAAGGCTAAGGAAGAGATTTCCCGTGGATTCATACAATCAAGCAAGAAAGGAGCTGGATCCCAACCGTATCCTTTCTAACAATATGCTGGAGAAACTGTTTCCTCTCTCCCAGACAGTTTAATAAACATCAGTTCTAGGTCAGTGCATAATCTACTGCGTGCTTATTCTGATTCGAGAATGATCATGTATCCGTATCAAGATTCATATAGTTGGCCATTAAATTCTATTGCACATTACATTGTTAAAATGATTCAAGTCTTATCATACATTTAAGCCTTGTTCAACCAGGTGAAATTCAAAGCCTGGTTAATAGTACTTATCATTTTATCTCAAACGAGATGGTAAAGTAGACAGTATGTTCAATTAATGGTAAACAAGGGAAAAAATGGAATTTTATTGCGAGTATGACAAGTAGCTGATAAAATCAACCTTAGGCAGTAACAGATTACCAGAATATATAATT
>NW_019267546.1:128427-135560 GCF_002742605.1 Olea europaea var. sylvestris
GCTCGAACTTCAACGCATAAGAATAATTAAAAGCCTATGTTTATCCTTCATCCTTGCTGGCATCACTGTTATATCATAGGAATTGACAGAAGGTAACACCCCCACGGTGATTTAAATAAGTGTTTACAATTAGGTTGTCTCTTTGAACTTAGATCTTGGGATCTCCAGTCAACTAGGTTGGGTTTCCTTTGTAATACCTTATCCATTCAAGGGCTTAAGTCTCATTTCTTTCGATGATTTTCCAACTAACTCTCTATTTAACTCTTTGGTTAACGGATCCGCAATATTATCTTTTGATCTCACATAGTTAATAGCGATAACTCCAGTTGAGAGTAGTTGTCTTATGGTATTGTGTCTATGACGTATATGTCTAGATTTACCATTGTACATGTTACTCTGAGCCCTTCCAATTGCTGATTGACTGTCATAATATATGCTGGCACAGGTTTTGACAATCTTCGAATATCCTCTAAGAAGTTGCGTAATCATTCGGTCTCTTTACCACATTTATTTAGGGTTATAAACTCAGATTCCATCGTAAATCTGGTGCTAACTGTTTGTTTAGAGGATTTCAAGGATATGTCAGCACTTTCCAATGTGAACACAAGTCCACTGGTGGATTTTGAGTCTTTTATATTACATATCTAATTAACATCACTATATCCCTCAATGACCGCTGGATACTTGGTATAGTGTAGTCCAAAGTTACGTGTATATCTTAAGTACCTTAGTACTCTTACTATTCATTTCCAGTAATCAGCTCCTAAATTATTCGTATAGCTACTCAGTTTATTGACTATGTAGGCTATGTTTGGCCTTGTACAACTCATTAAGTACATTAAACTTCAAATAATTCTCGAGTATCTTACTTGAGAAACATTTTCACCTTTATTTTTAGATAGATGTTGACTTGTATTTATCAGTGTTCTAGCCAAGCTAGTATTAATCTTATTGAACTTTTCTAAGATTTTGTCAATATAATGTGATTGACTTAGAACAAGTCCATCTAATGTTTTTGAAATTTTGATTATAAGTATAACATCAGCTAAACCCATATATTTCTTGTCAAATCTCGAATTTAACATATCTTTAGCAGATTTAATCATCTTATTGTCACTACCAACAATAAGTATGTCATTAACGTAAAGACATAAAATGACAAACCATTTTCAGTGTCTTTAACGTAAACACATTTGTCACATATTGATTTTAAATTCACACTCTATCATGACATTATCAAAATTTTCATGCCATTGTTTGGATGCTTGTTTCAAACCATATAATGATTTCACCAATTTACAGACTTCCTTTTTCTGCCCTGGTGATGAAAACTCCTCGAATTGTTCCATATAGATTTCTTTTTCTAAATCTCCATTTAAAGAAGCAACTTTAACATTTATTTGATGTACTTCAAGATTTCGCAGAGTGACAATTGCAAGTATTATCCTAATGATGTTATTTTCATAACTGGAGAATACGTATGAAAGTAATCAAGGCATTCTCTTTATTTGTAATATTTTATTACTAATCTGGCTTTATACTTTTTGATAGTTCCATCTGCTTTCATTGTTATGTCTAACATCAATCTCCTCTTCTAGTTCTTGCTGATGACTATTTTCAGTCATAGTCTCATAAGTTTGTTTATAAGAGCTTGCTTCCTCTTTGGATTTGTACGAAAATACATGTTCAAAAAATGAAGCATTTGTTGATTTCAATATCCTGTTTTTGCGTATATTTGGGATTTTAAAATCATACACAAGAAATCGATAAGCATTGCTATTATGTGAATAGCCAATGAAGATGCAATTATCGTTTTTAGGTCTATCTTTACCTTCTTTGGTATTGGAACAGTCCTTTTACAAGACACCCCCACACTTGTAAGTATTTATAGGAAGACTTTCTTGTTTTCTATAATCCATAAGGGGGTTTTTCCATTTTCTTTTGGGCCACCATATTTAAAAGATAATTCGCTGATAACAAAGCTCCCCACACATGTTTTGGGATAATCCAGAACTTACTATCATTGCATTCATAATTTCTTTTACGGTGAGATTATTTCGTTCAACAACAACATTTTGTTGCGGAGAATAATGTGTAGTGATTTTATGTTATGCATAGAATTCAACAAATGGTGCTTCATACTCACCATCTCGATCTCGCAACTCCTTAATTTTCTTATTAAGTTGATTTTCAATTTCATTCTTATAGAGAATAAATTTCTCTATGACTTCATCCTGCTTTTAAGCAGATACACATAACAGTATTGTGTGCTATTGTCGACAAAAGTAATGAAATACTTGTTGACATCTCTTGTTTGTACAAATTTTAAGTGACATACGTCATTGTGAATTAAATCAAATGGTTCTGTATTCCGTTCAATTGATTTGAAAGATGACCTTGTTAATTTTGTCTCAACACAACTTTCGCACTTATGGTTGAAATCAATGTGGAACGGGTATGCATTTCAAGTTAACTAATCTATGTAAATTGTCATAATTAACTTGTCCTGATCTACCATGCCAAAAGTTGGAAGACTTGAGCAAGTAAGCAAAAGAGTTTATTCAATTTTGGCTTAACAACCATTACATTCAATTTAAAAATATCTTCGTAAAAATAACATTTTTCGACAAACATTCCACCTTTTGAAAAAATAACTTTATCTGACTCAAATACAATGCAAAAATCATACTTATTCAAAAGCGATTCGGACACAAGATTTTTGCGAATTTTCGGCAAATACAACACATTGTTAAGAGTCAACTCCTTTCCCGAGGTCATCTTCAAAACCACCTTTCCTTGACCCTTGATTTCAAAAGTTGTTGAATTTTCCATGAGCAACTTCTCTCTATTTTCAATTGCTTCGAACACAACAAACAACTCTTTATCAGATCACACATGTTGTGTAGCATTGGTGTCAATCTACTATTGTTTTTGGTTAGAACCCACCATGTTCACTTTAGAAATGACTGTTGCGTGATTTATTTTCGATACATCATGTACCATGTAATTGACCACATTTGCTTCTTTATTATTCTTCTTTGGCAATCTGTACTCCTAAGACTTGTGACCTACTTTGAAGTATTTTTCCTTGAAATTTCTTCTTTGAAATGCCTCCTTTCGGCTCGGCTTAGTACCATTGCCACCAGATGTCCTAAACTTATTTTTTGAAGTCTTAAAACTTTGATCATACTCAACAACATTGGCTTTAGCCACATTAGGATTGAACTCCTCCTTTTTTGAACTTCTTTTGTCTTCTTCAATTTGAAATCTAATAATCAATTCTTTGACGTTCATTTCTTTTCGTTTGTGTTTCAGGTAATTCTTGAAATCTTTCTACGTGGGGTGTAATTTTTCAATAGTTGCAGCCCTAGGAAGGTTTCACTCAAAATCATCCCTTTGGCATGAATCTCATGAAGAATCACATAAAGTTCTTGTACTTAATTGATTACTGTTTTAGAGTCCATCTTATAATCCAAGAATCGGCCAACAATGAATTTCTCGGTCTCGGCATCCTCAGTCTTATATTTTCGATCCAATGACTCCCGTAGCTCCTTACTAATTTTCAAAGTACTATACATGTTGGATAGACAGTCTACAAAGTTGTTCATGATATAGTTTCGGCATAAAAAATCAGTATGTTTCCAAGCATCAACCACACTGATCTCTTGAATATCTCCCTCACCCTCATTGAGTTTTGGAGTAGTTTCTATTAAGAATCTCGCAAAATTCAGGTGGTCAAGTAAAATAGTATTTTCTGCTGCCACCTCTTGAAATTCAAGCCATTCAATTTCTCTGACTTTTCTTTATGATTAATCGGAATAGTAACAGTATGACCAGTTGTTGGAGCCACAGTTTGACTCACAGCATGACTTGACAATTTAGCCACAGTTTGAGCCATAGTCTAACTTGACCTTTGAGCCACAGCAGAGCCCACAAGCTGATTTTCAGTAGCAACAGTTTGGGACAGATCCATGTTGATTGGATAGGTTGCCATTTCTGAAAGACAAACGGAAAATTAGTTTCTAAATCAATAATATAAAAAACCAATTTTTTTCTTTAATATGTTTTGAGTTTGTTGGACTAAAAGGTTGGGAATGAATACCGGATTAACACATAGCGTATATGCAATTTAGATATCGAATTTACACACATCATATATGCAGTATACTGTATTTACGCATACTGTATATGCAACTTACCATATTTGTAACAGCTTATCGTATATGCAACAATTTACCATATATGCATTGAACTTGAATTCTACCCAAAATATAATAGATTAAATTGAAATAAACAAAAAAAAAAAAATTAACCTGAACAAATTATTCTAGTTGACCAAATAAACAGAACAAATAAACTAATTAGCTAAAATCAAAAAATATTTTAACCGAGGCCTGTGTGAACACAATTTCCTTACAACAGATTCGTCCTCTCACTGTAGGTGCTTGAGGATCAAAACGAATGTCTGTCTCTCGTGAACAATGGAGAACAATAGAATTTGAGCACATCAAATACTACTCTATCGAACTGAATTTGTCTGAACGATATCACTAGTTGTATGATTATGGAGTATGTAGACCAAAATATGAGAAATTGTGTTATGTGAATATGTACAGAAACTGTATGTTGTATAGTTGTTTCCCTTATATTTCTTCTTATGTAGAATTGTTAGAAATCGAGTTGCTTATATAAGCTCAACATCATGAATACCATTAACTCGTATATAATGACAATGAATATTGGAGTTTCGGCAGTTTAGAAATTCAAACGGTCAGTTGGAGGAAAAAAATTAGCAAAACGTAGGCTCTTCTAAGAGGTCAATTTTCACATCCAAAGCTTATTTCGGTTCGATTTGCCCCCTTGACCGCAAACGTAAAGAGAGCCTCTATACTACATATGATCACACCATTTCAAAGTGCAATCTTATATAAGGTGTTATTTGTTTCCATAATTTCCTATGTTGGACAATATTAAATAGTTTCCTTCCAACAACATAAACTCCTTTAAATTGGCAAACTTTGAGTTCCAATTTCTCATTCACCCAAACATCATTTTTGGTAAGTAAACACATGATTTCGATGTTCTTACGGAGGAGAATGCAAATCAATTTTGAACTTCCAATTGAACTTCCAAAATAACCAACCGGGTCTCACTCAAATTTTGTGTCAAAGTTAGCCACTCAATTCATTTTTTCCAACATTGGTTTGGTACCGAATCTTCCGTTTCCACCAACACAGAATTTTGGCCGTGCTATGAGTACGACAAACAGTGAAGAAAGCCTTCCGTTTCCACCAACACAGAATTTTGGCCGTGCTATGAGTACGACAAACAGTGAAGAAAGCGATGGTCAACTGTTGTTCAGGCCATGGAGGGATCAACATTTTGTCCTGCACAATGCACTGACTAAAATTCTAAAGAGAAAAATTGAAACTTGTAGTTGGAATATTTTGATAGATGATTTTTGGATTCTTGAATGGTAATTGAAGAAATTTGCGAAGGGAGAAATCGATCTAAAAAATAAATAAATAAATAAAATAAAAATTAGCAACTTAGAATTCAACAATAAATTTTAGTTGCTACACCAATCAACCAGATGAATTTGTTCCCAAATCATTTCTGGGACCCCCCCCCCCCCCCCCCCCCCCCCCTCTTCTCCCTCTTCTTTTTTTTAAGAAATTATTCATTTCATATTTTTAGACTATTATCCTGCGATTCTTAAACCATGAAAGTTAAGTTAGACGTGAAGCGCCCCCCCCCCCCCCCCCCAATTTGGGATTTTTCCCTTTGAGGTTAGTTTTTATCTCCATTCACTGGATGTAGATGTGTAAGGTACATAATTTTCTATTAGCTCATTTAAGAAAGGAGTTATGAAAGTTCATTCCATTTAAGGTTATGAAAGGTCAAGTTATAAGTTATTTAAAAACCTAACAATTTAAATCATTAATTATAAGTATATTTGATTACAAAGATTTAATGAATAACTTGGTTGTCATAATGATCATCTGCATGGTATATCACAAGACAACTTAGGTTCAAATCACCATGCAAATGTTTTTATAAAATATTTTTATAAAATTATTTTTCAATTAAAAAATCCTTATTTTACACATTAAGAATAATTATATATCAAGTTAATTATATCGAATAATTGTTCTATTAGTAGGCATTCATAGAAATAAGTTACAAATACATGAATAGTTCATTTTCATCTATTTTTCATTATGTAAATGTTTTATAAATCTTTTCATAAGAATTTTTTTTAATGGGCTAAAACTCTTTAAATTCCTAATCAAAGACTTAATTTAACAAGATTAATAATAATATAACTCTCACATTTAGTTTTTTACTAAAAAGGAGGTTACAAGAAGAGAAAATCACTTTTTCATTATATCTCTCATCAAATCCGAATTTACTCTTTTGTTCTCTGAAAAATAAATTTCAGTAGAACTAGTTAGAGCAAGACTTCAAAAAAAAAAATTTTGAAAATGACAAGTAAGAAAATTTTCTATGTAAATACCAATTAGCTTCTATTTTATTTTTATCCCAATGTTTTATAGGGTTTTCTCCTATTATTTGAATCTTTTTAGCTAATTCTAAAATTTTGTCTATACTATCTATCTTAGAAGATGTCTTGTTAGCCACCCTTAGTAATTGTCACCCGAATATTTTATTAGTTTCTAGTCACTCTAATTGGTATTTACGTAGAAAATTTTCTGACTTGTCATTTTCAAAATTTTCTTTGAAGTCTTGCTCCCGAATTTGTACCGAAAGAATTAGACAGACCATGCAAACCCCCTCTCAAGCTTCATCATCATCCCATCCCTTAATAGTTCAATTCATTTCCATACCCCCTCGTGTAAATAATGACATTGTAATTCTAACTTATCATCGTATTTTAATTTATGAAGGAGCCATATCTTGTATTTTCCGCTAGTATATTTACAATTTTTTTCTTCTTTTTATCACTATATCTATTTGGTAAAATATTATTTGTTAATAAATTAATTGCTTACTTGGTGTTTCCCCTTTTAGTCCTTACCCGAAAAATAACTAAAGTAAACGAAAATTATAAACAAGATAAGATATGAAAAGAATTTACTTTAATTACGAAGTCAAAAATATAAAAATTAGAA
>NW_019267546.1:139166-143122 GCF_002742605.1 Olea europaea var. sylvestris
ATAATAATTTTTTAAACTTGTTTGGGTGTCTATTGGAGTGCTTAAATATTTTTAAAAAATTCTGAAATTTTACTATATTGTACTTGAATGAGTTAAAAAAATACTTTAAAAATTTTATAAAATTTTTGTATCTGATAAATGGTACAAATAAGCTTGATCGTTGGGTAGTGTGTTGTTGAATTTAACTCCTTTAATGCAAGCTAACATTCATTTGAACTCTCCAATTTAATTTCACTATTTAAAAAATAAAAGTTATCTACCTTAAATCATTTTTTATTAAGAACATTTTAATTTAATCCGAATTTTTGAAAGAAACAAAAGGAACATTATTGTTTTTGTACTTATTTCAAATTTTAAGATTTAGGTCATTATAGGATGCAGAGATGGTGATGGTGGCGATGGTAGTATCTGTGTGTTGTGATGATGATGGTCGGTTTTGGGTGGCAGTGGAGGTGGCGGTGAGGGATTTTGTATTAGGTTGGGGTTCAGGGTGAGGGAGAAGATATTTTTTGCATCAAAGTCAAATTTCTTAATCAATTAACAAACATTTGGATGGATTCCATCTATTGGAGCTTCATCCACAACATTTCGAAAGGTTTGGGTGAAAGCTGCATTAAATGAACGATTAGGGAAAAGTTTGCAACCTTTTGGAAGGTTTGGAGCCTCATTTGCAATTATCCCTTACAAGAATAATAAATAACGAGAAAAATTAGATGGATTATTATTTAATTATTTTCCATAATAGATGATAATAATATTCAATGGAGTCATCGAGTTGAAGTAGCTATTTAAGGCAAATGATGCTAAGCCGAAGCACGATTGATGTTCAAGATGATGATTTGAAAAATGGATGAGACTCGTAATGGATGTAGTAGAAAGACTTTCTGCTATGGATGGAAGTTATTTCTTAAAAATATATTATTTGAAATAAAAGTTGTATTTTGGCAGCATGTTTTCATTTCTTACAAAAATTAAATCTAGAAAAATACATAATTATCATAGTTTTACTTCCAAATTTAAGAAACTTGTAGAATTTTTTCAAAAATCGGTTGGTCACATGATAAAAATTTTATGGCCCTTTTTATTAATTAAATAGTTTAAATTCACAATAAAATACAATTTATGATCATAATTACGTATTAGTCACAAATATCATAGTCACAAAGATAAGATGTGGATCATTATTAAAATTTTAGTTACAAATTATATAATTTTTATACGTCAAATTTATTTATCAATTACAAATTACTCATTTTGTTAGTGATGATTCCCCAAATAATTGGTCACAAATGCTCATCCCACACTATTCCACCTGCACCGTCTTTCATCTCACTACCATCACTAGCGCAACCATCACTGCACCACTGCCTGCGACCACCACCGCCACCTCCTCAAATTCGCCACCGCCTCCACCTCCACTTCCAACTCCAACTCCAACTCCAACTCCAACCAACTGCACCTGCACCAATACTACCATCACAACACCACCTTTACCACTTGCACCACCATCATCACCTCCTCAAATCCATCATATCCTCCACCTCCAACCAACCATCATTTCTCTTTAACATGGACAAATGGAAATTTGCAAAGGTTCCACGCCAACAATAATTTCCGAACCTGCTACTACAACCTACGTCGTCAATGCACCACAAATCCACCCCCAATAAAATGAAAGAGAATAGATAGATGCGAGAGAAAAATGAGTGAATTACTTGAGAAACAAAAATCACTCATCTCTAAGGAAAATGTTTTCTTTGTTTTTGAGAAAAATACGATCACATGACTAAAAGTTGAAAAATATGTTTCATTAAAAAAAATTGTCAATCAAACATCTCGAAAGTAGGAATTTGGATAGAAAAATTATATTTACCATGAAAAATAAAGTCAATCAAACACATTCTAATTATCTTAAATATTCAAAAACTGGAGTGTTTTTTGGGTATGGTCTCAAAGGGAATCCTTGTATTTAACCCTGATTCATTTGACTTCAAGTGGTGTCTTTCTAGTGGACATAGTCCATCCCATTCCAATTTCTTTCCCCGTTTTATAATGGACCGGTCCAATTCAGTCTAAGCCCATTCGCATAATGAACTTCTCCTAGTTAATGCACAGAAAATTGATTGGAGTAGCCTACTGCTTCTGAGATGATGCAAAGCACTTCCACAGTTTCCTTCTTAAATTCATTAGCCTTGTATGTGGATCATAGAGAGTGACACAAAGGTTTACTGGATTAATTAGGTCAATGCCCACCTTGCGGGTTTTAATTTACTGTCGATACCGCTGCGGTACGGTACATGGGCATTTTTTTTGTACAGATTTTAAAGTCTTGTATGGACTAAGGTTAGGTATAAATACCAATGATTTATCCTATTATTCATACTGAATAAGATATCTTTATTTTCGCTCCTCGTAGATGTAGGCATATTGTTAAACTACATAAATACTTGTATTGATTTCTCTCTTTTATCTCTTTATTATTGCGCATAAAATTTGACAGGCTTCGTTTGGGAAGAATTTATAAACAGATTAATTTATATATTAGATAAGTTGCGGACGATATTTGTGGACCATTGAAATTTATCATTGAAAACGAATTTTGATCATTTATAAGTCCTTTATAAATTATAAAAATGGATGCTAATTACTTGTTAATTGGGTGTTAAAACACTTAAAATTATTTAAAATTTGAGAAGGAACAAACTTTTTTCAATAACTAGTCCAAGTTCAGAAAAAGGATGAAAAACGTGGAAAATTGAATGTCAATTGAAACCTCTAGCATCTCATGATATTAATCTTAACACACATTTTATCGGAAGCACATCTTTATTTTCTATTTGAGTTCTATTTCTCCAAACAACTTATTTGATACAATCTCCCATAAAATAATTCTACATGTAAATCAAATTTTTTTTTTATTTTTTTAACCAGACATTCTTAAAAAAATCATTATTTTAAAACATATTTCCCCCAAAAATGGAGGTCAAACTGGGGCTATATTTCCACAACTATCGTTAAGATTTAACCATGAAAAACGAACAAACACACTAAGTCAAAATTAATTTTAATACACATTTTATTGGAAGCATATTTTTATCGAGGATAAAACTTGTTTGTTTTCAATGCAAGTTTTATATTTCCACCACTAACGTTAAGAGGTTTAATAAACATATTTTTAAATTGAACCACAAATCCCCAAGTCAAAATAGGACACCAAAAGCCAATTGTGAGCAAAATTTCACAAATTAGGTCCCTATCTGCTTCAGATAAAAATTAGATTTTTAATAAATTTTGATATGAGTAGATGAAAGAAGAAAAAGGGAAAGGACATTGATTTAAATATTAATCAATTTTTGAAATATGATGAAAATTAATTGTTGAGATTCATTTAAATATTAATCATTTTTTTGAGCTAAACCAAAGCTGGATGAAGAAGAAAAAGGAAAAGGACATTGACGAAGCTAATTATTTCAGTCCAAAATGTTGATTCAAATGTATAGTCTCCATTTATTGTAGTCTGAAGACACAACGTACACAAAATAAATAAATAAAATTATCCACTTGCATAAACAATGTATGATGTTTTTAATTTTGTTTGTGGGTTTAACAAGAATAATGTCGTCTAGCAATAGTCGTGTTAGAGTACTAGTTTATATGATCTTAATTAAATGTAAAATTACATGATTCATTTAATTGAATATTTTGTTTAATGATATTACACTTAAAATATCGTTATAATATCAGTGATGCAAAATAATATTACTCTTTCAATTAACTGACAGGAACGAAAGTGTACTTTGTTTCCTAGGGAAGCATTTCTTTTTTACACAATTCTAAAAGTTTATGTCTCAAATGCATCCAGCAGGCGCCAACAAGTTTTTTGGGTTGAAAAAAGTGAAAAGATTTCTTTATTTAAGTTTATATGAATCTCATCTTCATTTAATTTTAAGACAATA
>NW_019267546.1:143183-155647 GCF_002742605.1 Olea europaea var. sylvestris
CCCCCCCCCCCACCCCAAAAGTCAAAAAATTTCAATACTTTGTGAAGATTTTATAGATCTTAAAGTGAAGTTTAAAAATAAAAAATAAAAAACGGATATTACTTCAATTAAAAGTTGTAATTTGTCATTAGCTTTTCCTAAAGGGGAGCACAACATCTTCTAGTGCCCAAACCAATCAACAAAAGAATAAGAAATTGTCCCCTCAAAAGATTTTCCATGAAAAGCCAAACTTCGAGAAAAAAAAAAAAGGAAATTAACAATAAGGTTCTACATTGGACATGCCAACCTATAAATTACTTACATCGTGCCATATCGAGTCATCTCAACCTGCTTGAAATCACCGCAGGCAAGTTATCCATTTAAACCGCGGTTTTATAACGAGCGCAGGGAGGAAGAGAGAGAGAGAGAAGAAATAAAAGCAAACTACAATAACCAATTTGAAACAATCTAAAGTTTGGTTACTAAATTAAAATGACCATTGACATTTTCCCAATGAAAGTGCTGGAAATTACATAATTGAATGGTTTTTAATTGTCTACAAGAGATAAATGCAAATATGCATAAATTCAGTGGGCTGCTGTGCCAAAAGTGATAAAATTGAGGGGATAAGTTGCCCACAAACAAAAAAGGAGACAAGTTCCTAACAAAGAGGTAGCTAGCATTAGTTGCTTTTTAGATTATTTTTAAAGAATAAAGTATCGAATTTGGTTACTTTGGGAATGCGAAGTGCCAAAATTTAATTTAGTTTATAATTTGAATAAGCTTTTAACTTTTCAAGAAAATAAAGGCATAAATCTTGAAAAGTAATTTTCTTTTTCTTTCTGGTAGATCCATATTCAGTATTTATTTTTACTTAATTTGTTTACACTTATAGCTACAAAGTAACGGATGGTGACACAAGTGCAAAATAAAAAATAAATAAATATGAAAAAAGGGAAAGAAAGAAAAACGACCTAAACAGGAATTGAATATGCTGCTGATTACAACCCTCTCATATTTATGTAACATGCTATTTTCTCTTGGAAAAAAAATAAAAATAAATTACTTTGCGACAACCTATAAGGTTGATGTGTTAGAGAGTAAATATATTTATTTATTTATTTATTTTCAATTTTTATTTATCTTCAACATTTACTTGTACAAGTATATATTTTTTAAACAAGGATGTGATACCCCCATTTTTTTTTTTTTTTTTTTGATGAAAAAGTTAAGGTGAAACTTATTCATGTAATGGCCTCATTTAAAAGTTGAAGTTACTAAATAAATGAGAAATGAGAAATTCACTTATTTATTATAAATCTTCATCTCTTTTATTTTAGCTCTGTGGATTGAATAGAAAATTTCAGTATTTAATTAACTTTCAAATATCATCAAGGTTTAGTTGGCACAAAAAAGAATGATTACTTATGGTTTTGTATTTAACAAGTTAACAAATACTCGTTATTTTTAGAATATCCGATCCTAACCTAATATATTTTAGAAAATAATCCTCTCTCAATTTTTTTTCCTTTTACTTCTTTTGCCTTTTGAAATAATCCTTCTTAAACAATTGCCTTAGTTCTTAAATTGGAAGATTGTTCAAAGATAAAATAAACGGAGAAAACAGCAGCATAAGAAAATGGCAAAAAGTTTTTAAATACTGACACAAAAATAATCATATATAATTTCTGAGAAATGCTACATATATATAATTGTCTACATAATGGTGTTCATAATTACACGTTGCACTGGATTCAACCTTTAATTCAAATCTCACACTTGCACTTTAATAACCGGATGATTGTCACATCACATTATGGATACTATTATGTGCAATAATTATGTACAAGTAGAATTTTTCTTAATAAATAAATTTATTAATTATGACATCATTTAGACCCCAAAACAGAGAAACTCCGAAAAATTAAGCAACCAAAGAAAAAACAAAACCAAGTTAGACGTGCTACTATGATTTATTTAGATCTTTTAATTCGAATAATGATATTATGCTCCATTCAAAGTTCTTTTGATAAATCAATTATCAAAATTTTATTCTTTATTGTGTAAGTGATCGACTATAATTTGTACTATCGTATTTTCTTTAGTGTCTATCAAATTCTTTTCCTAATCAATTACATATAATACACGTAATTTAATAAAATTTGAAACATTGGTCACAAATTTACTTATTTTACTATCATCGTCTAATAACTTAATTCAATAAAAAGAACAGATTAAACGCTATTTAAATTTTCCATCTTCTAAAAGGAAAATAAATCTAAATCATTTGCTTATTGAATTGTCTACCTATATAACATACTCAAGAACACATTCATTGCACTCAACCAAGAAAGAGAGAATGACAAATTAAAAGGTGAGCAACAATTCAATATACAAATATATCATTATGTCATCTAATTAACAATAAGACAGATCAAGAATTATATATTATACCAGGAATATAATAATCTATCTTGTGATCACACTCAATGCTGCATTCTAGTAAGACAGCAATCCTCTTTTTTATTTTTATTTTTGGGTACAATTCGCCAAATGATTTCTATTAAAATATGATATGAAAAATTAGAAATGGTTTAAGGCCAATCAAATTCCTTAAAGTACAAAAGAAAAAAGAAAAATATACCAGTGAAGAGAAGAGACAGCTCATATCCCTCATCACCAACAAAAACAATGGTCTAATCTGATGTCCCAACAAAGTCCCAAAAGACTCTACTACCCCACCCGGCCACCGGCACAAGAAACCAAATGATCCATTCTTGAAAAATATATTCATGTGGGGCAATATGCATAAAGCATAAAATACACCAAAAAAACAATCTTAAATAAGATGAAATGCATAAAATTATGCTAATGATAACATACTATTCGGTGCATTTATGTATATATTACATAAATATATCAAAATATTAAATTTTAGTATAATAAAATTATAAAAGGGTCGGTGTTTGGATGGGAAGAAATAAATTGTAGGTTTTGGATATTTTTATTACATTATAACTTATAAGTAGAAACAAAATGAGTTGACAGGCCAGAGGGTTTGAAAAGATTGACCTGTGTCATCTCCATCAAAGCAGAAAAACTTGGATACTCAGTCTCTTGTCCATCTCATTGACAAAAAAATTCCATCGTTGACAGCCTAGAAAAATCAAGAACTTACACCGCATAAAAAGTGAAACAAAAATCAATGGTGTTGATTTATGACTGCAATGAAAAGTATATAAATATCTCCATGAATATCGAACAAACTCTTGCAAGCTAGTTTAATCAGAGCCCCATTTCATGGAAATATTGTTCAATATAGAGAAAGAGGAATTGAAGTGTAGTTGAGTTAATACTGATGATCATGGGAGTGATGATACATTGAAGGGTCATGTCGATTCATGGCTTCTCTTTGGTTGTTATGGCTGCTGTCTTCTCCTTCATTCAGTTTGCGTCCCATTTGGGCTGCGCCAAGATTTAGATACACCATTCTTGAATCAAGGTTAAGGTTCGCCATGTTTCCACTGCTCGTGCTACTGCAGGCATGATCTTCAGTACTCATTGGAGGATAAATTGTGGTGGAAGAAGGTGCATTGGCATTGCCCTCCTCGCGGGAAATTACCAAGGCAGCAGATTGGACGAGCTCCAGGCAAAGCCTCAACTTGTTTGGTTATATCTCCATGAATATCGAACAAACTTTTGCAAGCTAGTTTAATCAGAGCCCCATTTCATGGAAATATTGTTCAATATAGAGAAAGAGGAATTGAAGTGTAGTTGAGTTAATACTGATGATCATGGGAGTGATGATACATTGAAGGGTCATGTCGATTCATGGCTTCTCTTTGGTTGTTATGGCTGCTGTCTTCTCCTTCATTCAGTTTGCGTCCCATTTGGGCTGCGCCAAGATTTAGATACACCATTCTTGAATCAAGGTTAAGGTTCGCCATGTTTCCACTGCTCGTGCTACTGCAGGCATGATCTTCAGTACTCATTGGAGGATAAATTGTGGTGGAAGAAGGTGCATTGGCATTGCCCTCCTCGCGGGAAATTACCAAGGCAGCAGATTGGACGAGCTCCAGGCAAAGCCTCAACTTGTTTGGTTCAATGTGTGTGAGTCCGGGCACAGCCCCTTTGAAGAGAAAATCAGAAGTTAGGGTTCGAAGGACATCAAGGGGAGTGACACCATCCAAGGTTCGGACATTCGGATCGGCATGGTGGTCGAGGAGGACCGCCACCATGTCCGGAGACACCATTTCGGCGGCAATGTGGAGTGGGGTTTTGCCTGCTGGGCCAGCCGGGTAGTTTACATCAGCTGCACCAAGTTCAAGCAATGCTTTTACCACTTCCCGGCTGCAATTCTCTACTGCATAGTGCAAGGCCAATGCATCGTCAAGATTAAGGCCTTCTCCCATTACCATAAGCTTAACAAGTTCCACATCAGAAGAGTCGAGGGCTCGTCTCATTCGGCGTATTTTCTGGTCTTCGAGATCAGCAGCAGCACCGCTAAGATCGTGGTGGTGGTGAGGCATTAGGGAGCGACGGGCAAGGGACGACTTGAGGCGGAGCTCTTCAATCTTGGCTACAACATCAATGGGGAGGTGCTTTGCTAGAACTTCTGGTGGGAGGCCAGATTTCGCCACCAGATGGGAACAAGTAGTCCACAACTGGTGCATATCTTGTTTTCTTGAAGCTATCAAAACTTTCATTACATCCTCAATTGAGGCCTTCTCTACCATATTTGCCAATTGCTTCTGCATTCCAACATTTAAAAATTAAAATTAAAATTCTTAAAAAATATCTCACAACATTACAACTACAATTCTTGTAGCGTTTCAGCATTAATAGTTAGATTAGATTTCTGTCCTTGAACCCAAATGAGGTAAGTTAGGTTATTTGGACAAGATTTGATGAGATCACTGTGGAAGACATGACTAGAGATCAAACAACCAAATGTGGAATGCTTTGGTAGTGGATTATAGTGAAATACAATTCAAGAAACATGTTTCTGTGGTCAATATTGGAACCGGTCAATTGACACAGCATTATTCAAGACAGTTTTCAGAGAAAAGAAAAAAACAAAGCCACGCTATTCATTAGTTAAAACTTATAAAACCACTGTTGGATAAGATGCTGCGGAAGAAATGAAGAGGAAAACTAGTTCTACAGAAAGAGAGTGCTAGATTTCATTGAAATAATATTAACCCAGCAACAAAAGGAAAGAAAGTTGATTAAAACATAATTAGAAATTTTAATGAACCTATTAACACGATATTTTTTCTGCAACTCAATTTTCTTCAAAGTCTTAACCAGGCCACCTCAGACACAATTAGCGTGGTTATTTAAATAAATCAAAACCCACAAATTAAACCGCTGTTTTCAGATCTTGCTAATTAGTTTCCCTATGTCAGTGCTTAAGAGAGAGATTAGTATGAAAAACTGTGGACACGAAAACAAGAAAACCTGAGTGAGCAAAGCGAGCTGTTCCACTCCAAAGGATCTCGCGGCGACAAGGGTTTCAAGAGCAAGATCAACGGCTGCAGTGCAATGTGTGTGCCAACATCCTCTCTCCCCACAGTTAGGCCTGGGCTCGTGCTTCTGGGGCACAACAGAGACTTGTCCACTGTACAAGAATTGCAGCATCAACAGGAAAACTTCATACCCCACTGAATTCACCGGTATAACATGAGGGTTTCCCCCTCTCGGAGATGATGCAAGTCCCCCGGTCTGGCCCATCCTGGAGCCGGATGCGTCTAAACCCCCCGGCGTGTCGGACCCGCAAAAGAATTTCCTGAAGAAGAGACTTCTGGCAGCTAGGATACACCTGTGGGCATGGACTAAACGGCCCTCTACACTAAAAGTTACATCACTGAAAGCCTGGCCGTTGATTAGGAGATTGAGATAGTCTAAAGAGAGAGATCTTAAGGAGTCTTCCGGGGTCATGGCGAACTGTAGAGAGAGAGTAGAAAATGTTTGAGAGAGAGTAAGAGAGAGACACTCGTGTGTGCGTGTTTCTGTAGATGATAGATATGTATAGGAGTAGAAGGTTCAGTTTTTAAGTGGAGGAGAAGAAGAGAGCGTAAAAGCTTGGTTGCTCATTCATTTAATCATTCTCTTCTTCTACTCTTTGATGACTAACAGTTATCTCTTGTGAGGCTCACTCTCTCTATCTCTAATTGATTCAGTGTAAATCGCTAACGTGAGCGGCTGAGATTACTTTTATATTAACATGAAATCTGATAGAATTATTGATAATTTGATGGGTGGGTCCTTGATCTGATGCCTAATTACACAACAAGATCTTCCTTGGGATGGCCGTATTTTATTTATGTATGTTTATGTCACTTCGTCTGGATTAATTGAGTTAAATTAATATACTAATTTTAATTATAAATTAAAGATTATTATTCACACATTCTTATTAATAAATTTGTCAAACGAAAACTAAATAATTCTCAACGAGTTGAGTTGAACCCAAGCTTTTTTAAGCCAGGCTTTTTTTGGCCATTTTGCTCAGCCAAAAAATTAAGGTTTGACCCAAGCTTTTGGCCTGGACCTTACCGAGTTGAGCCGGGCCAAGCTTGGTTTTTTTTGGAATTTTAAAAATTTTTTCCCCTAAAATAGTTGCTTGTTTGGCTGCCAAACATGCAGCATATAATGCTGCCAAACAAGCAGCAGATTTTTACTCCTTTTTTTACGAGCCCATTCAGGTTTTTTTCGGGTTGAATTACGAACTGTTCAAGTCGACGCGCCCAATTGACATCTCTAGTATGAACTTTGTAAAGTCAAAAATCTTCTACTAGAGATTATTATCTGTGCCCACTATTTTCTAATTCAAATTTCCCCGTACCTCCGTAACACCTGTAGACTTTACTTTTATTTATATATGAAGTTGACAATTCATTCTTGCACTATTTGCCAAAATTTTATCAATTATTTAATTTTTGTCCACAGTATTAATACATGTGTGCATTTATGATATTTAAGAGTATGCAATTAAACATTGAAGAGAATATTGCCAAATATCATACTTGTTCGTAAATAATAAAAAATAAGGATTGATTACCTTGCGACTATGTGATCGAATTTATTGTCAGTATACATACTAAAGATA
Source organism: Olea europaea var. sylvestris (assembly GCF_002742605.1). Taxonomy (NCBI): domain Eukaryota; kingdom Viridiplantae; phylum Streptophyta; class Magnoliopsida; order Lamiales; family Oleaceae; genus Olea; species Olea europaea. The sequence goes on from NW_019267546.1 coordinate 150,274, forward strand.
AAATAAGGATCGATTACTTTGCAACTAAGTGATCGACTTTGTTGTTGATATACATACTAAAGATAACATAAGCAATATCGATGATAAAGTATAGCGTTAGATTTTGAATTTTGAGAATAACTTATTTCTCATACTCATTTTCAATTATAAATTCTCAGAAAAATCAATTTCACTTACTCAATAACTTTTCTAAACTTTTTAACCACATATATATTAAAAATAATAATAATAATTCAAAGAATCACTTCTTAAAAAATATTCATCAAACAAGTATTCAATAATCTTCAAATTTCAACACTCCATTTTCTTCAATTATTCAAATTATATTAAAATTAATTGTTCATTGACATATTTAAAAATATACGTTAAATAAAATATGACGATAAATCTAAAAATGTTTCTTGAAAAAAACAAAATTAAATGTCTAAATAGAGATTATAATAAGAATGTATAAAAAAATAATAATTACTCTTTAAATTTAAAAATGTCTTCTATTAAAGATAAGATACTCTTTATATATAAAATGTTTTTTGAATATTTTCATAGGGAATATATGTTTATAACCAATAAAGTGCTACTAATTCTAAAATGACTATAACGAGAAGGGTCAACCAAAAGAATACTTTGTACTTAAGCAACTCAGCTATAAAAGTTAAAAGGTAGTGAAAAAAATAAAAATAAAAAATAAATAAAAAAACCATTTTGAGAGAATTACTAGAACACAACAACTTTTAAATTAATGAAAATAGTGGATGTTTTCAATGATTACCGTATTAACAAAAATTTAGAATTGGATAAATAAAAATTTAATTAAATAAATTACCAAAGAATTGAGAAATAAATACATGGAGAAAAGGACAAAGTGTGTCAGTTGGGTCTCTGGGACTGCTGCACGTGAGGCAAGACTTCACGCGTGCTAACTAGAGAAAAGGTGCTGCTTCATATTTGTCGCCAAAATTTTTTAGCAGCACAAAAGTTGAAACACTCTTTACTTATTTGTGAAGACATTATATACTTTACATCAAAATTCCTCACTAATTCAAATATGTTGAAATTTTTAAATACTATTATTTTTATTTCTGTAAAGATTCGTACACGATACATCTGTTACATGCTTAAAATTTTATAGCAGTGTTGGACGAACAGGGCCATCTAGGCCCCTTCCATCGGCGCCACCTCCACTAGGGAGCGCCAATTCGGCGCCTTGTTGCAAGGCCCTATCCAAAATGATTAATTCGAAATTTTACTATGTTGAAATCAATAATACATATTCTATAGAATAAAAGATAACTCCTTATTTACCATTTAAAATAATTTGGATTCTTGTAGTAGGATTCGTATATATAGAAACACATATAAATATAAGTATTTGGTGTACAGACGAGTATATGTCATAATTGAGTGACTAAGTCACTTCATTTTTTACCAAAATTTCTAAAGATGATGCATTTGCTAGTAATTTATCGTAATTGATATCGCATTAATTATCACACTCTCTCTTTTAAAAAATTGCAGGTGTTGGATATTCATTACAGTTGAATAAAGTTTCTCGTAGGGCCAAACATAATTTCACATCAACCACACATGTGCTTGTAATCGAACTCATTAAACAATGAATAAGGAATTTTTGACATGTAAAATTGGTTACAATATTAAGTTTATACACCAACAATTTCCTTTTTGATCAATTCGTTAAGTTTTCTTTAGAAGGTGTACTTCACATACATATGGATTCTTAATATATATGTGTTTATCAAGCTAATTCCCTAATTAAATTATTTATAGTTATATTTTTAAAAATAAAAAATAAAAATTGTTGGTTGATTTAAAATATTGTTGAATGATTGGAGTGCAAAGCAATAACTATTATTTTGCCCTAACAAAAAAGAAAAAAGAAAAAAAAAAGAATAGAGATTGATGGACAACACATCACTGACTGTCTTATGATTTGAGGTGTTTGGAATTGACATTTGAATTGTCATTTCAAGTACCCTCTTTTCCTTCCACCACTCTGAGAATGACCCCTCACTCAACCAATTGTCTTCTCTGCTACATTCATCTCAATATAGATGATTGTCGCTATTTGGCATTTAGTGTCCTTTATTTGTAAAAAATAATATTTTGAAGATTAATTTTTTCAAAAAAAAATACGTTATTAAAAATTAGGAAAATTTTTTGGATTTATATATAAAATATTTTATAATACGAATATGTAGTTAAAAATAAGTATTTGAATTAAAGTTTTTTAGAATAATGACTATCAGACAGGAGCTAAATGATAAGTAAAATTAAATGAATTACATAATTCTATATTTTATTAAGTCAATCATATATTGCCACCTAAGTTGATGTCATAATATCAATGATATGGGATAACATTATTTTTACGCACCTTCAAACCATATATTAACTTAAGTTAAATTCTAGCCTAACCATTATTTTCCTATTTTGGGGATTTGATTGAAATCCAGTTGGCACGAAATGATATAAAACTCAACCAATCCGCACCTTCAATTATAAGATGATTAATGTCCTAATCAATTTTTTTTTTTTTTTTTTAACTCACTCACATGAAACTATGAAAAATATTAGAAAAAAATAAATTAACAAATAAAACGGCGGAAACACATGTTGATCTACGAGAAGACAAGGATCCTTGAATATTGAGGAGCAATTGTATAACTATGTAGAATGTCATAATAACTAATTTTTAAGATTACAACTATTAGACATTTGGCCATCTCTCAATTATGACGATTTTCGAGATCTCACTAATATTTCGATAGTTGCATCCATCTCATGATACTTTAATAAAGGAAAAAATATATAAGATGGATGAAAAGTAATTTCTCCTCCTACCCATACTTGTTTCATCTATACAAATTAATTGAAACAAGATGGTACGAACACCAACCTTGACATTGAATTGTTTATTTGAACGTAATCTGATCGAATGGAGTTTTCCATTTCCATTTTTATTCTTTTTATTTCATCTTTTCCCAATTTGTGTTTTCTCCCAAACAAAAAAAAATTACTAGTGAAAGAACACCACAATTTCCTGATATTACCTAGCTTTCCAACTAGATTGGTGGAGTATCTGAAGACTATACTTTCTTTGCCTTCAAAAGATCAAATCTAAATGGAAGTCAACTCTTGATAGAATGTTGGCACAACTTTATATTAAGTGGGAGATAAAAAGTGGACACCTAGGTGACACTAAGGAGGAAATTTTCTATGGACACAAGTCACACCATTGTAAAGTTAACAAAAATGTTGATTGTTCATTATACAAAATATGACAATTGAAAATTTTTAATTTCGTACGCTATTTTCTTTAGTTTTGTCTACTTTTGAGTTATGATGAAGATTCTTATTTTGTAATTTATAGTCATAAAGTTTTATACAATTTATCAAGTCATAGTAGTTTTTCTCATTTGATTGAGCTGGATGTCGATTTTGAAAACTATTACGCATAACTCTTCTCATCTTTCTTCAATACGCATTCTTTATCCGTCTCTTCAAATTTTTTAGTTGGTGAATTGATGATCGGATTTGGAGAGAGTTGTCAAGAAAAAAAAGAAAAAAGAAAAGTTCAACAAAAGAGGATCAAATTAAGAGATGAAAAAAATCATGATGTATACTCTTATTTGGAAAGTAAAAGATCAAAAAATTGATTTCCATAAGTAGTGCATGGTGGGATCCTATCTATAGTCAACTCAAGACCTTGAAAACCTTTAAAAATCTTGATTCTTGACACACCCCCCATTTCAAATGGAAGGTCGGCCATCTTTTATGTGTTGAAATGATGGCTGACCAAAAAAATAAAATTCCTTTGACAAAATTAAATAAGTCTTGGTAGAAATTATTGCCTCATGACTCCATTGGATCCCCATATATAATGGCCTAAAATTGACAATTTAAATATCTTCGTTACAAACATTGCATCACAAGATGCCAATGCAACAACTAATTAAATATAGTAATTTTAGATTATTAATAAAAAAAATTAATTGAAATCTTTGTACATATCATATACGTAATTAGGTAAATTATTTAAATTAATTATGATCAATTTTCTTAAGTTGTGATCCCCAAGTTGCAGCAAGTAGGGTCCTGAATCATTAGGGATGATGCGTTTTCTAGGGATAAGATATAGATGCTGTGACATAAAAATTATTTGTTTTTAATTTGTGGTATCAACTTGCCCCAACAAGGTTTCCTAATTGGGGAAAAAGTAAAAAATAAAAAATAAAATTATAAGAATATTTTATTCATGTGATCTAATTAAGAATAATTGTTTTTCTATTGCAGGAACACCAAAATGTGACATTAATCATTCATAGTCTAAAATTAATAAATTTTAAAATGTTATTTTCTAGACCTTTTGGGGTGTAAAGTTACACCATTCAATTAAATTAGTGACTTTAAAAGAAGGATTAATTAGTTATATATTAGAGATGGAGGCCCAAAACGCGACAACCTACTAAAAGTGGAATATCATCATAGTCGATAATTATTACATTTAATTTCTAAAATTGGAAGGACTAATCTTTTGAATTTGTTTATTTATTAAATAATTGTTTTCTATTGCAGGAAACACCAAAATGTGACATTAATCATTCATAATCTAAAATTAATAAATTTTAAAATGTTATTTTCTAGACCTTTTGGGGTGTAAAGTTACACTACTCAATTAAATTAGTGACTTTAAAAGAAGGATTAATTAGTTATATATTAGAGATGGAGGCCCAAAACCCGACAACCTACTAAAATGGAATTTCACCATAGTCGATAATTATTACATTTAATTTCTAAAATTGGAAGGACTAATCTTTTGAGTTTGTTTATTTATTAAATAATTTCTCTATATAAAATGTTAAATATCAGATAAAACAAATCTTATACCACTAACTTTATCAATTGAAAACTTTCCAGAAATTGGCTATTTTTACGTTTTCACTTTTTTCTTACTTTGCCCTTTTCAGAGAAATGCTAGAATATTAGATAAAATCTTGCATTTATACTTAGGGTATGACACAGACCGCAGGAGATTTTGCTTGGTTTAAGGAGAACCTAACCCATTTATGTAATAGATATATACATTGTTAGAAATACGGTTTGATCGTTGACGTAACAACGCCACGTCAATAGTGGACAATCGTTATCCTATCCACAATTCAACTTTGTATATATTGTATCTAACACACCAACGTATAAATATGCACATACATATATACCCCCTCGACTTTCCCATGTACATCAACCTACTTCCAGAATACAACTCATTTTAAGGCCATTTGTAGTGCTCTCTCTCTCTCTCTCTCTCTCTCTCTCTCTCTCTCTCTATATATATATATATATATATATATATATA
>NW_019267546.1:155739-166569 GCF_002742605.1 Olea europaea var. sylvestris
AGAATCGGTTTTCAGGGGTACCGACAACGGCATATAGATATTATTATGAAGTGGTCTTTTTATATTCATTAAAATTTTGGAAATTTTTTTAATTTATAATTTCTAACCATGACCACATATTAGGAGCAAGTTGAACTAGAAAAAAGAGCCCACTTTCTAAATCGGTTCATTGCATAGGTAAATATTTTATTTATTTACATTTTCAAGAAAAAAAGAGACTTTCTGAAAGGAAACCCTTGTACATGTAACGACATATATAGGCCATTACAAGCAGTGTCTGTTGAGGATGCCAGGTGAAGTGAGAGAAACTCTTGACATTTTTAGGGATACATAATTGTCTCAAGGTACAAATAAATCTATGAAAATTTTAATCAAAAAGTATGTTTATAATACCTAGCTAAAGGCAAACAATGAATATACTTGCTACATACGATGGGTATGAGTTAACTTGTCCATCGTTGACATGGTAACGGTCAAGTCTACAATTTTTGACAATTCAATGCTGGATTTAAATCGATCCGTTTAGCTACACAAATTGAACTTTTAAGAAAGAGTTACGGACTTAGGATGACACTTGAGCTTACGATTTTAACTATCATATCGAAACATGTAATTTAAATATTCAAATTCTTGAAAGAAGGTGTAATTCATTCATGTATTCATTAAAGGCTGAACAAAAATCTGAACTGCTAGATGTGTATTGACGCACTCTTTAAACTAGAACTGATTTTCGTGGTTGACTTGATGAAGCCCACATGTTGAAGAATTTTGAGAACGAAAAAGGATTTGGTGGGGTTTGTATCAAAAGATTTTGCAAATGGCATGTTTCTTGTAAACCTTGATTTTCATTTCGACCACTTACAAAATATCAATTTATGTTCACTAAGTATGGTGAATCTTGTTGATGTTGGTCTTGCTCAATTAGCCATGAACAAATATTTTCAAAGATTTTGTCCACTATGGGAATTAATGAGGTCCAAGAAACTTCCTTTAATTCCCACTTCTTCATGTATGCCCTAAACTTCCTATGACACTTCATAGGCCCGAACTCTTTCGACTTGTTTAATAAGTCGAGTACAAGTATACTTAGAGGGTGTTTGAATCCCATTTTTATGAAAAAAAAAGCATTTTAAAATGAGTAATGTGCGATTGAAAAATACGGAAAAGTTTTTTATTTACGTGTAATATTATTTTAATAAATAATGTGTGGTTAAAAAAAAAAAGAGAAAAATATATTTTAAGAAGAATGAGAATCAAACAAGGCATTAATATAATTAATAAAAAAATTTAATATTTAAAACAAATATCCTATAAAGTTATGTTAGTATCACCAAACATATTAATGCTCGTTTGACGTATAGATTAAGGGGATAGGCTCATTATTGTATGGTTTTCTTGACCTAACACGAGTTATTCATATTAATTTATCCTATATTTGATAATCATTATTTAAATTTTTTTTCTTATGTATTTATTTTCAACTACATATTGACACGATAAAATATTCACACGTAAACTCAAACTTCTTTTCTACTTTTTAATATATTCTCCTAAAAATTTATATTCAAAATATTATTTTGATCAAGCTCAATCAAAATGAATAGTATCCTACATCAAATACCTGATTGAACAAACTTATATACCGAATATAATCGTAAACTCAACCTACTTTAATTTCAGTAAATAATCTGAATGAACAAATCGAAATGGCGTTGTTGCTGTCATCTGATGCTAATCAGATGTGACAAGTCATAAATGCATGTGAAGCATACTATAATGACTGATGGTCTTGACCACTCCTAGTCAGAAACATGATCACCTTCCCCTCACCCTACCCTAATCCTGCTACAGGTATAATCCTTGACATAATATTACTTGATATTTTATTATCAGATAGTTTAAAATATAGTCAATTTTTTACATACACTTCAGTCATCTTTCTTCTACGAAATAGATTAATCCCAACTAGAAAATATCCACATGTTCTAAGAATAATGCCATTCGGCTTGCATGGATGACACCCTCGGTGATCGTGTCCTCGCTTAGGATGTGTAGATCCAGTGCGATAAAAATAATCCCAACCCCATGCGTGTGTGCGCGCAATCATCCCGACACTCATCCACATGGGTCGTATAGCACTGTTGATGTTCTAAATTCTCGATCAACTCGAAACGTGTCATTATCAATTCCAATCAGTCATGATAAATCCCTCCATCAGTTTCACTGTTTCTGCCTCTGTACAGAGGTTTAGTTGAATCATCAGTGTGTGTTTTTTGCAGTTATAGGGTGTGGGGGGCACTGATTTCCACGTGGAATTTATGGCCATTTAGCTGACAGTACTGCTGAGCTGCCACCTTAACAATCTTCTTTTCATTTTTGGAGGGAGAGAAAGAAAACTGATTAGTTCATACCTTTTCCATATTCTATCAGTCTTCCCTTGTTCTTTTTGCCTCTCTTCTTTTCTATCTCATCGATCCATCTTTCAGTTCTGAAACAGCTGCAGTTACTGAAGTTCAAAATGACCGTCTTTATGAAGATTAGTAAAATTGGCAATTTTAAATCAAAATATGAAAAATGCACTTAATGTTTATTTTTTCATAAAACCTAACAATTACCCGTATGTACATAAATTTGAGGCAAACCTTGAAAGTTTTTGAGACAAGATTCACTTTGCATGATAGTTGCATGGTGCTCTAAATATTTTCAACTATCTTGAAAGACATTTCGACTAATCACGAGAGTTTCAACTATCTTGTGTAGACAATTTGACTAATCAAGTCATTTTAAATGTGTAAGCAAGACAGTTTAAATTAGTTTGATTAATTTAATGTCTTCCATCTTTCGATATAGTTAGAACTGCCTTTCAAGACAGTGAGAACTTTCGAGCATATCAACAATAGTCTCACGAAATGAATCTTCTCTTGAAAGCTACCAAGATTTGCCTCAAAAGTTGCGCACCAATATTCTCTTAAAAAGCTTTCAAGATTTGTCTTAAAAATTGGACACCAAATAAGCCTCTATTAGAGCCCTATTTACATTAAAAAAAAAAAAAAAAAAGAGTTTAGTAATAATGAATTTTTTAAAGGTGCTTAGTTGAAAATTAAAAAAAGAAAAAAAAAGGTTTTGATTTGATGTGTATAATATTTTATTACGAGGATGTGATTGAAAATGAAATTGAAAAAAAAAACAATTTTCTAGATAATAGGGATCAAACAAGAGCTAAATATCAAGTATAATTTTTATGAGTAAAAAAGGGATATATTGACATTTCAGATTAAAAGCATCCATTTTCCTAATTTCCCCATAAAGATTATCCATTTTTTTCTCTCTCACTAGAAAAGGGCCTAACACACTGATCTCACTATGTTCAAATCATCAACACTTTCAAATGTCACTCATTAATGTCGTCCCATCCATCTTATACTCGATCTAGTCATAAGTTCTCACTTCTTAGAAAATAAATAATTTGTCTATGAATGTACGTTGAAATCTTCTATAGTAGAATTTAGATAATTTTTCGAACAGATCATATCGAATAACTACATAAGATTATTTGTGGATCCAAAATAATACTAAAAATATTTGAGTTTTCGATGTGGAATTAATTAATTTTGATATTCATTCCCCTAACAAGTTTAATCATACTCTTTTACTTGGAGAGAATAAAAACCATTCGATAAGGGAATTTCAATTACAACAAGAAACTGATGCGGGCAGTCCTAAAACCCTATAGTTAATAGAAATTTCAAGATATTCATGCAAAGTAAAGTTAAACCCTAAGAGGGAATAACCTTAATAACCAGAGTGAAAATGGAAGCCAAAGGGAGAAGGGACATTGTCATTGTAGCAGGTGAATTAGAGGTGGAGCCGTGACGGCAAGGCCGACAAGGGTGGGCTTGTCTTGTCATGTCAACTTCACTTTAAAGTTCCCTCACCTTTTTGACGTTTTCAACACCAAATTTTACCCTGCAATAAATTTGACTCATTTAATACTAGACATACATAAATGATTATATAAGAAATTACATAATTATCATTTCTAAGTTTAAAATATAATTAATTTTTTCATCTAGTTTTTTTTCCATCTACATCATTTTCGATTATCGCTTATTCACCATTTTTATGTACAAGTAGTAAAATTCAAATCATAAATGGGCTTTTTAACCTTGGGTTTGGACGTTCAATCTTAACAAGTGAAATTTTCGATTGTTAAGCAACCAAAACCAAAAAAAAAAAAAAAAAAAGAAAATCAGTGTGAATATTAAAATTGTAAAAAACTTTCGATTCAATTAGATGAAAATATAAGTGAATTGATAATTTTGCCCGTCATGTGAAAATCGATATCAATCTAACATTGATATTTGGGTCATTTGAGAGCCATGGTATCATCAGATATATATCATTTTCAAAAATTGAATATCCATAATTACACCAACTCAAAATGTTCTTTTTCCCCAAATGATTAAATAAACAAAATAGATAACATTAAGCCCCCATTTGTCATTGATTTTTCAAGTCAAAAAATTAAATTTTTGACCGTATAACATAGTCAGTCGTCTCTCTCTTTTTTTTTTCTTTTTTAATCTCTTCACTCATAGGTGAGACCCACCTTTCAAGCTAACAGTCAAAAATTTAATTTTCAAAATCAGCACCAAACAGGCTCTAAAATTTACACGTAATATAGATATATAATTAAAAAAGTTTGGACTGAAAAATAAAAAAAATATATGAAACTGTTGTTAGATTATTTCAAAATGTAGCAGTGGAAGAGTTTGTACAAGGAGTGATAGCTCAAGAACAACTAGCAAATAAGGGGCTGAGTTGGTTTATAAATCATTTTTGAAGAATTAATCTAAATTCAAGGAAATAGACTAAATAGATTAATTTAAGTAATAAGTACAAATATGAAAGTGATAAGTAAAAGGGAAGAGAAGATGTAAACGATATAATCGTAGATGTTCGATCAAAGGCATTGATTTACGTCCTCCGTTACTAAGCTTTCTGACACCTATAAGACTTTTTCACTATATTGATTAACTTATAGTGTATTTAGATGACTTACACAAACAAGAAACACAGATCTTTATAAAATATTAAGCTTTGCGGGATCTCGGTATGACCCACAAGTATAACAAAATAATTTTACAATGAAATCCTTTTATATAAATAATACAAATGAATTAAGCACTAAGTGATGCAAACACTTCAATGAATAGCAAAAAATTATAGCTGAAGTGTTAGATGAAATTTTTTAATGAATATGATAATTAACAGTTTGATTCAATCAAACCTCTTTTAATAAGAAGATGAAGAGGAAATAAGTGCAGTATAAGTTCTAATATCGTTTCAAAATATATCTCTCTTTTAATGAATAGTGATAATAAATTAAGCACCAAAAGCGAGATGAGAAACTTTGATGAAAATTATGATTTTACAAGTTTGATTCAATTAATCAAAGTTTCTATATAGAGAAGTACAAAAAATAGATGCAATTTATGTTCAAAATTTTTCTTCAAAATAAACATCTCTCTTTTATGAATGACAAAAATAATTTAAGTAAAAAATAGAGATGAAAATTTGTGATGAAGATGATGAAATGAGTTTGAATCAAACAAAGTTTTTTATCTGAAGAAATACATAAAATGAGTGCCATGTAGCATCAAATAATTCTCTCACACTTAATGCTTTTTAAATACTTTTTAAAGAATGCAAAGAGTGTGGATATTTATAGAGTTTAAAAAGTAAAATACTCTGTTGAACCGGATGCCCATCATTGGATCCAGACAACTAAAATAGTCGTTATGCATTTGAAATCATAATAGTCAAAAATTTGACCATTGATGAACTGGACATCCACATGGACCAACCAAACATCCGCCAATACTCTTTGGGATTACGAAGAATCATTTTGGACATTCACCACCTCTATTCGAACGATGGTTCAGATATCTGCCCCTTCGGCTAAACATCGACTGTTTGCGACCAATTCAGCCAATTTTTTCGTTATTAATCCCGTTTGATCCGATTTGAATATTTTGACAAATGTGGATTTTTGGAAAAAATTTTAAACTAGTTTTCAAGACAAATGATGTTTAAAAATATAATCCAAGTTCAAATATAATTTTAAAAAAATTATTTTACTTTTAATCGAAACATATCTAAGTTCAAACATAATTTTGAAAATCAATTTTACTTTTAATCAAAACATTTATGCAAGCGATAATCAAAATAACTTTCAGTGTACAAAATGATTTTTGAGCTTTTTATCATTTATTGCTAAAGATCATAGTATTTGTACCTTTACATTTGAATTAATAAATCTAGTCTTTGATATTGCTTCGAAGCTTGGCTCTTAGGCTCTCGTTTTGATCTTCTTTTGATGTTTGGCTCTTAAACTCCTAATCTTGATCTTTCTTTCACATCTTTTAAGATCTTTTCTTGAAGTACTTACCTTGAATGCATGGCTTTGATCTTGACATTCTTCATGAGTCTGATTTGTAATAGCCTTGATTTTGATTTTTTGACAAGGATCAATCAATTTAATATTGAATGTTTTGAAGATTATAATCACTTTGAATTCAATTTTTAGTAAACAAGATTAACTTGTTTGATGGAGTTTTGTCAGCTTTAGTAAATTATCGCTCGAGGTGATACAAATGATCATTGTATTAAGGATTCATTTGTCATGACTTTTGAAAAATTAAAAGGAACTTTTGATATCCAAAAGCTGCTTTTGGAACCTTCTTAAAATTAGTTTTCACAAAAAAAATTAAGATAGCTTCCTCGAGAAGCTCTTTTATAAGAAGTAAAAACAAAAGAAAAATCACGCCAAATAGGCCCTAAGTTTGATGATTATTGATAAAAATGAGTCCGCCTAATTAGCAAAACAAACGATATGAAATCTGATGTGCAATAGGGTGAACCTGTAGATAAAAATACAATGAAAAACTTGTATTCTAGAGGGTCTCAACAACATGGATTTGAAAATTTTACATTAAATATAAAAAGTGTTTCATCTTCCTCTAAGATGGGACATCAACAGTTGCACATGTTTATATGGGCTTTGCTAGAGTGACATGGGCTCTGTCACTCCAGGGGCACATGTGTCCAAAACCCATGTGGCTTTGAAGGAATAGCAAAACCCTATTTATATTTCAATACAAATGATTTTCGTCATATGTATGTACATATGGAGCAGAACTTTTAGAGTGACCAGAAGTCCAATACTGATTACGGGGACACTAGTGTGCTCAGAAGGGGACATTGACTGAAGGAGTCGTAAGCCAAAAAAATCTTACATGATGCTAAAGGAAATTTCGTTAGCATTGGAAACGTTGGTAATGTTTCGTCTCCCTCTATTAAAATGTTTTATATATTGATAACCTCAAATATAACTTTCTTAACATTAGTCAATTTATGTGATAATGGTTATCATATCAAATTTGATTTTTCTAAATGCCTTATTGAGGATGTTATATTAAAAGAGGTGATGTTTATATGAAGTGTAAAAAAAAAAAAAAAAAAATCATGTTTATGTCATAAATATTGACTTTGAATGAAAAAAACTGTTTATCAAGATTAAAAGATGATACTTGATTGTGGCATAAAATATTAGATCATATTTGCATAGACATACTTTCAAATAGTTTCCAAAAAATTGCTATGTCAATGGTTTGTCAAATTTGAAATTTGAGAAAAATAAATTTTGTGATGCATGTCATTTTGGAAAATAAGTGAAGAGCTCTTTCAAATAGAAACAATATTCTTCAACTGCATGATATTTATAACTTCCCCACATGGGTCTTTTTGGGCCATTGAAAACCGCAAGTTTAAGTGATAAGCATTGTACTTTCGTCATTGTTGATGATTTTTTTAAATTTATTTAGTCATATTTTTTAATCTAAAAGATAAAGCTTTGAATGCATTTAAACATTTTTGTTAAAAAAAATAAATTCAAAAATGAAATGAGGTACACAATTACTACAATTTGGAATGATCATGTGGAGAATCTTGACAATATTGCTTTTGATGATTTTTCCAAAACTTATGGTTATGAGCATAAATTTTCAGGTCATAGAACTTCTTCACAAAATGGTGTAGTAAAAGGAAGAATCGCACATTACTAAAAATGGCTCGAACTATACTAAAGGAAAATAGTTTACAAAAATATTTTGGGCTGAAACCATTAACATGGCTTGCTATATTATGAATAAAGTCTTAATTAATCGAAAGAAAACCAAAACTCCATATGAACTTCGAAAATAGAAATCTCAATATCGATTGCTTTAAAGAGTTTGGTTGTCAATGTTTTCTCATGAACAATAAAAGAAAAATGAGAAATTTTATGCAAAATTTGATATTGAAATCTTTCTTGGATATTCATCAACTAGCAAATCTTATAGAGTTTTCTTTTTAACAAAAGAACTTTGGTCGTTGTAGAATCCATGTACGTAACATTTGATGAAACTAATACTCTTGATCAAGAGAAATGTATTGTTAATTATGTAGGTGTGGAGATTCATTTTGAGCAAATGAACATTCAGAATCAAAACAAAGAAGATCCTAAAGATGTTGAAGATCAACATAAGGAAGAAGCAAATGTGCAACAAGATGAAAAAGAATCATCTGAAATATAAAGTAATCAATTTCTACTTAAGGAATGGAGTCAAACAAAATACATCATGGACATACTCAATAAGCTTGAAATGAAAGAGGTTAAATCAATTGACACTCCGATGAGATCATCAATCAAGTTAGACAAAGATGATCAAGGTACTTCGATGAACATAACAAAATATTGAGGTATATCAGATCTCTCCTTTCAATTAATTGCAAGTAAACTAAATATTATGTTTAGTGTGTGATTATGTACTAGATGTTAACCCAACACTCAAGAATCACGGCTTAGTGTCCTAGAACATAATTTTAGATAACTTAGTGCACTAAGACATTACGTCTATGGCATTCTAAAGGCAACCAAAAGGAGGAATATTGTATTAAAATTTGTGAATACTGAAAATTAGTTGGCCGATATTCTCACCAAACTCTGATGCTTGATAGATTTTCATATATTTAAAGAGGTTTGGGAAGTATCGATGAATTTGATATAAGTGGTTAAAATGAATTCATACTAAATGTTCTCATATAATTGATTCTATATGCATCATTGGTTGAAATTTTTATATATCTTACCCAAATGATTATGCTTTTGACATTTTATCACTCAAACTTTGGTTAGTATTTTAATATAAATGTGATGATTATCCTCTTGTTTAGACTCGCACACATTTGGCTCTTTGTATTTAATTGAGAGGGAATATTATTATTTTCTATGGTTAATTTAAAGTTTTGATCTTACATGCCATACTCTTGCTCTCATATATGCTACCGTTTCTGCTTGTGACAAAAGGGGAAAATTTAGTAAGATAGATTTTAAAGCATTGTAGAAAATGTGATGATAATCGCTTTGAAAATGAGATTGATGTGCTTGAATTGAAATATATGATACGCTTTGAATAAATGGGCTATTTGTTTGTAAAAGATGAGGGATATATGAATTATGTGCAAAATTTAAGATTTATATTCATCATCAATTGTTTAATTTTGTTTTGCAAATCATCTTTTTATAATAATTAAAAAAGGGAAAATTGTTAACCTATGGTTGATAACAACCTTAAAATTTTGATTATAATAAACAAGTTAATCTTGTTTAGTAACAATTGAATTTAAAGCTATTATAGTCTTCAAAGCATCCAATGAAAATTTGATCAATAATTATCAAAAGACCAAACATTATTATCACAATTGAACTAATGAAGGAGATAAAGATCGAAGTTACACATTCAAGAGGTTAAGAGCCAAACTTCGAAGCATGATCAAATATTAGATTTCTTAGATCAAGTGTAAATGTACTAATACTTTGATATTTAAAAATGAATGTTTAGATTCAGAATCCTTTTATGCATTGAAAGTAATATTGTTAATTAAAAATTATTTTGATCAAATATAAAAATGACTTTAAAAATGATATTTGAACTTGAAAAATATGTTTTATCTTGAAAAACTAGTTAAAATAGTTTCCAAAAGTCCAAGCTTTTCAAAATCTTCTAATAAGATTAAACGGGCCAAAACGTAAAGAGATCGAACATGTCGGCGATCAACCAACCGACGATGCAGTCAACCAGCCAAAAGAGGCATTCCACCAAAAATTTTCAACGATCCAAAATTTGACCTTTTCGATCTCTGACTTTACTAGACACGAAGTTATATTGGTCATCCGGATAAGAGGCGATCGACCGAACATGTCATTCGAACTTACAATTTGTTTTGGCGTTTTAAACTCTATAAATTTCCTATCTCTATCTATTCTTCACAAGAGATTCAAGAGCATTAGGTTATATATATTTGAAAGAATTCTTGAAGGTTACATTGTACTCATTTCATTTATTTCTTTATACCAAAAACTTTGATTAATTCAAACTCTTTTCATCACCTTCATCAAAGTTTTTCATCTCTTTTTTATACTTAATTTATTTTCATCATTCATAAAAGAGAGATATATTTTAAAGAAAAGTTTTAAACTTACATTGTATCATGTCTTCTATTTCTCTAAATCAAAACTTTGATTTATTGAATCAAATTTGCAAAATCATAATATTCATCAAAGTTCCTCATCTCTTTTGGTACTTAATTATATATACATATATATATATATACACGTACATATATATATATATATAAGTACATATATATATGTACATATATATACATATGTATACATATGTATGTATATATATGTACATATATGTACATATATACATATACATATGT